>NW_007578104.1:196769-200009 GCF_000690725.1 Stegastes partitus | reverse complement strand
CCACGTTTAAAACCAGAACAGTTCAGTCTCTTTACACCTCAGAGGAAAGTTGGTAGAATAATGTTGAGTTCTGGAAACAGTAGCTGAGTTTCTTGTCCAATAAATGTTATGACATTATTTCCTAAACGTCGTCGTGTATCCAGGAGATCACCGGTGGGATATGAGGGTGCGTTGGTTTTGCACACCACCATAATGCTAGAAGAGCTTAGAGCTAATTTGATCAGAATTTGTTGCTTGCAAGATGATTTAAATGCAAGAAATGGCGTTTGTATTGTACTCAAACCCACAGCGACACGACCACCAAACCCCAAACTGCACCTGTTGAGCAGGCTGCTGAAAGCGTCGTCACATTGCGATGGCGGTTTTGTTTCTGTCCGAGCTCGGCTGCTTCAAGCTGCTGCACAGTCAGCCAGGTGGCTCCGAGGTGACCGAACGCTGCAGCAAAGCCTCAGTTGACACATCAGCGGATGTTCAGCTCTATCAGCTGTTTGTATCTGATCCACGTGTGGAGCTGCTTTCACCTTAAACACAGTTTGGATTAAGAGCGCCTGGTTGATGTGACCGCCGTGTCTAAGCGGTCTGGATCCGTCTCAGTTGGCTGTTGAAGAGGTTTCATTGTCGTTTTGAAGCCCTTCACCTTGTCTGAAGGATGCGTCTGTAAGCCCACAGTGAAGCTGTGTCTTCCTCTGATAGAGAGAGTTCAGCAGAGAGTCAAGTCTGGAAAACTCTAGTTCATAATGATCATAACACATTTTCATCAGGTAGCAGAAAAACAAATACAATAAAACTGCCTTCTGTGGCCTTCTGATTTAAACAAGCCTCCACTCAGAGCTTCAGAGGCGTCTCCATCCTGATCAACACAAGTCTGGAAAGTTCTACATATTCTAGTGATTTTCTTTCTTCTTGTGCGCTGTGTAAGTCGTCCTGATGAGTGCTGAAGGAGTCGGTTTACTGATGGACAGATGTAGTTGGGTTTTGGACTGCTGGTTGTTCAGAACCAGCTCTTTGGAGACATCACCTTGAACTTTACAATTCTGTCACCATTTTAATTTGCTTTTTAATCCTTTTTGTGACCTAACAGGTGTGTGATATGGACTAAATCATGTTTTATTTGGCTAATACTCACATTAATTAGGAGTTTAATGAGCTGTAAGTCATGTATAGAGATACCGTCAGAGCGGTAAATAGAAATATGCACATTTTTGCACAAGCTTTTGTTTATTTCTTGCTCCTGTTTATCTCTCTGTGGGCTCAATAGTAAAAAGCTGTTTTGTTCAGTCAGACATTTATAGTGTCAGAAATAAAACTTTTCTTTATTTGATTTTAAAAATAAAAAAATCTGGAGGTAATATGGTACGTCACTGCCCACAGGTGCTACCAGTGCTCTAAAAATGGTGACTCTACATACGTAGTTCAGATCATTTAGTTCTTACATTTATTGTTCTGCTCCCCTGCTGCTACCACCCTGCCTGCTGTAGGCTGCTGTCCAGTCCCAGAACCTTTGGTACGTGACTGATGGCTCACGTCTGACTTTCCTTCTGCTCAGAGGAACAATAATGTTTTAGTTTTGGATCAAATCAAATTCAGTTGCGACTCATCTTTAGTCAGAGAAGCTTCTCCCCAGATGTGTTTAAATGAGCATTTGATGAACCTGTGACAGTCCCAGATCTCAGTGGACTTTAAACCACAGGATTTCCCAGAAGGACAGCTTTATTTAGCTGGAGTTCAGTGTTGGAGGGTTTTCCATCTCATCCATTCCTCTCCGTCTTTGTCCTCGGTTCATCAACCCAGAGTCGCTGTAGCTCTTCCTCGCCTGCCCGCCGTCTAATTGCTGTTAGTTTACTGTCGACGGAGTGTAATTAAACAGATGCTCGGCCGTGTTTAGCCTCTGATAAAGTTGATGGGCGCTGCATTTGGCAGCCGAGGCGCAGCGATCCCCGCGCTGACAGATTGAACAGCAAGATGGAAGGTGCTTTGATGCACCGAGCGTCGGTTATCAGCAGGCAATAGAAACACACACACACACACGCACACACACACACGTCCAGGTATGCTGCACACACTCTCCTCACTAATAGGCTCTTGGCCTTTTGCTGGCTCTTGAGTGAGAGCGTGCAGGCAGGTGTGAGATACGCTGTGAGTGCATGGACCGGGGCGACCACTGCTCCTCCACCTGCCTCCTTCTGCCCTCGTGCTCGTCATGCGGCTGTGATGAAGAGCCGAACCGGTGAAACGAAACCAATCAGAGCAGATTAATCACAAACTGCTCTCTGCACCTCTTCTCTTCTTGTCTTTCTTGCTCTCTGCTTTTCTGGATTTTCTGTGGTTGTGAAGCTTCTCACCTCCTCTCTGGGCCTCTCTCCCTCGCAGCCTTTCCTCGTGCTCTCTGGCCCACAGCTTCCATATCTGCTGGTAGACTGGAGTGTGATTTGTGTGTACTTGCTGATAAGATGAAGCTGATGTGAAGGTTTCTCTTCAGTGCTCCCTGTAGTCATAACAGAGCACCATCTGACCTCATGAATAAGGATAATAAAATGTGTTTGTCACACACACACACACACACAGACACGGTTTCCTGCACAAACAACAAACTTGTGTGTAAATAATGTGATTTCATAGTTAGTTAGATGTGTTAAAAAGAAAACCGTGAACAGATAATCTGCATTTGTAGTTCACGCAGCTACGCGTGCCTTTCTGACGGTGTGCGTTGCTTTAATTACACTTTCTTGACCAAGATGTACTTTTTCTTTAAACTATAATTCTCTGTATAAATTTAATGTAAAGCAGCAAAAATGAGCTCAGCAGTTTTAAAGCAATCATAATACTTGCTGACTCATCATTTCAGCTCTAAACTGAATGACTCACGTCATTTAAACTGCACGTATGGATTTATTTCTGTGCTTTTTTTCTAAGTCGTCTTGTTTCGCTGCGTATCAGGCGTAGAAACAAGATGTGAGCTCCGTGTCCCAGAGTACCAGCGACTGATTCACCGAACAGAACGTGCAGCAGCTCATGTTGTCTTTAGATTAAAAGCAGACCAACACGATGTGCAAACACATCATGAGAGGCATAGCCGCTGATTCCTGTTCACACACTTCATCAAACCGAAGCAAAGCACTCGAGACTCGTCGGGTTTAAAGTAGCATCGGTGCAACTTGTCCTCGTGTGCAGTTCAAATGAAATCAGGTGAAAAGGGATCGTGGAACACATGTTGTTTTAAATGATAGATGTGGCTCATGT
>NW_007578104.1:179719-195999 GCF_000690725.1 Stegastes partitus | reverse complement strand
GTGAGGATTAAGGTGTAGAGATGATGGATGGATTTCAGAGCAGCTCCACTTCCCTGTTGATCCAAACAAATAACCCACTATCGTTGAAGTAACAGGAAGTAATCTGTGCCATTGGTTGTTGTTTTTTCCAGGATTCTGATTGGCTAGCGTGGCTTCATGCTTCTCGTTACACTGCCCCCTGTAGGTCTGGCAGCTCATAGCAGCTCTTAATGACGTGTTTAAGCGGGTTTGTGTGAACGATTTGAAAACTGTCTGGTGTGAACGATGTTAATTTTTAATTAAAAAAATAAATTAAAAGAATTTTTTTTTTACCCACGATAGTGTCGGATATGAATGAACACTGGGCATTCTCGTTTATTATTTTGTCATTTTGCTGTTATTGGTTCGTCCGTACTTGTTGGCTGAGACACAGGATGCTCATTCCATCAGCAGCTGGGATGTTTTAGGAGGCTGGTTTGTGGTTACCATGAGTAACGCTGGCACCGGCGCTCTGGGCCGCCCTGGGGTCCGGTAGGGGAGACACAGGAGGACGTGTTGTTCACCTCACAGTTTACTGTGTGCAGCTGCAGCAATGAGCTTTTGTTTCTGCACTTTCAGAACAGAAAAAGTAGAGAAACCGTTTTAAACTCACCTGTTCTGTTTTTAGGAACCAAAGAGCTGCAGGACGCCGTCACACCAGAACCAGTGGTGATAATAATGGCAGTTTGTTTAGGTTACAGGTGATTATTATGGACTGTGGTGTGTAGCCGCCTGTTGTAGCTCAGCAGTTTGTGTACGGGGAAGGTGACGGGAGGATAGAGGGGGAGGATGGAGGGAGAGGATGGAGGATAGAGGGGGAGGATGGGGGGAGGATGGGGGAGAGAGGGTTTTAAAAGAAGCAGAAGGACACAGATCTCTCTTTTCTTTCTTCAGCTCTGCTTTCCCTAACTTCTCTTTCTCCTCTTACTCTTTTTTTCTTCGTCTCCTTTCTCTTCTTCTTCTCTTTTTTTTTCTGCCCTCATCATCTTCTGCCCGTTCTCTTTCTTTGCCGTCTCCTCTTTGTGCAACCAGAGCATCCTTCTCTGCCATGAGCTGGCTCATCTTCACATTTCCCTCTTGGACTCGGCAGCGCTCGGTGGCCTCCTCCTCCTCCTCCTCATCTTCTTCTTCTTCACGACCCAACCGGCCGTCCTGGTACCAGACTGTATGTGTGCATTCTGAACGGATGGTTCGGGTAATGCGATGTGACAGCGGGGAAGAAAAGGAGAGATTAAGTTCAAGAGCTGGCCTGCACACTTTAACATCTCAGCCATGATACGACACACATCGCCGGAGGACGCACACACTCTGATTCTTTATTCCCTGAACAAGCAGCCTGTTGTGTCTCCTATCCGTCTCCTATCTGTGTCCATGTGGATCCCTCTGATCGCTGCTAGCAGACGTTGGTGAGCGCCGACACGTGTTTGCGTGAGATTGTCGTGTCCAAACAGATCTTTAAGAACTTTCCAGGATGCCTCTTCACTGACTTTCCTTATTTTTCTGGCGAGCACAAAAAGAAAGTCTTGCGCCGTGATGCTCCTGTTTAATTTAGCATCACGTTACAATGGGGCGTCGCTCTGCTGTGGCCTTCAGCTTATATCTGTCTGTGGTTCTGCCACTCGCTCCGGCACCTACTCGCACAGTTTCTGGATGTGGGCGCGACCTCTCTGCTCCGGACTTTTCTCGTGCCCGATGTAGTTTTTCCTCCTATAGTGTGTTTGTGTGTTTGCTGGCTCGCCGCTGTTGTTGTTTTCTGTTTCTGTAAACAGATTCCGCAGCATTCTTTCCCCCCCGGGAGAACGACTGCGTGCCTTTGAACGCCCCTCTGCACTGTCGCCACAACATACGATTAGCCTTCCCACACACACACACACACACACACACACACACCAAACATGGGAGGGCACGCTACGGACACACTGCGCAACATACAAGTATCAAAGACACACGTTAAGTACACACACTCTCCTCCACTCTGTTTGAAGGGCTGCCCACTGGGTCCCAGTTGCAGCTCGAGTGTGTGACTGGATTGTTAATTGGTTAGTTCTGGAGCTGGTCCGCCTTCCACCATCAATCTCCTCCTGCTCCCTCCCTCTGTCTTTTTCCAGTTTGCCGCTCTCCTGTTTCCTGTAATAATTTGTTCCTGGCGTCGTTTCGCTCGCTTTGATCGCTCGGTTCCACCACCACCACGCCGGGACTTCTGCTGTTTGGTGCCCGATCACATTATCAATGTCAAATATCTGCTTCTGGCTGCATCTTCAACGAGGTTTCGCTTCAAGCCCACAAAGAAAGTGTTGTGACAAAACAGTAAAACCGATTAGATTTGTAGGATTCAGTTCATCCAGCTTCTCCGAAAGATATAAATACAGTGCGGTGGCGGATAATTATTCCTTCCATTTTTGGGTAAACTATTGATTTGTTTTGTCTTTTATTGTTTTATTTATTACAGAATATTTTCCATGCACGTGTTCGACTGACTGTGACGTAAAGAATAAACAGGAAGAAGCTCAAAGCACATCATGTGAGGGACTTTTTGTGAGGCTCCGACCAGTTCCTGTGGATACTATCATTATTGTCTAAGAGAGTAATGTGAAATGTACGGTGGCTGACGGGGGCAAATGACGGCCATAAACAGAGACGTGCTCTCACACAACAGAAGTGCCCCAGGCCTCTAGGGGCAGTAGTGAGCTGTTCACCTGAGAGGCAGACAGCGGTGAGCAACACGAGTAACGTTAGTTGTAGGACTGGACCCGAATAGCCGACTAATCGTTCACTGTGCTGGAATCGAGAAATCTCTGAATATTCGCCCCGCTGCCGCCGCCGCCGCCAACACCGACAGCGAATACAGTACTGTGACCGATGATGGCGGAAACATCTGCTCACTCCTGCCCCGTCAGAGCAAATACTCACCCGCCACCCACTCCCAACTATTCGGGATATTGGTCATTAGCATCCCTAGCTAGTTGAAGGAAAAGCTGTATGGAAAGGTGTTCTCTGGTCTCCATGGACAGCTTTCCAGTCTCTGTGATTATCTGGGTGCTGAAGTGCTGTTTCCTGTGTTCTCTCTTTATATCTGTGGAGATCCTCAGTCATCCAGGTCATAGTTATTCTGGTAGATTAATCGTAGCAGCTGGACCTGCTTGAGTTCCACCTCTCATCCAGAAGACCTTAACGAACCCCGCTGTGGCAGGGGGAGCACTAATGACCCACATAACGAGGGGGAGGAGCAACAAACCCTCAATTGAAACCGGAACTCAGGTGTTAATGGCTCCTTCAGGATATCAGTATGTGGAACTCCCAACCAGTCAGTCAGAGCTGATGAAGCCTCTTGGATGAAGGTGGAACGTCTTCAAGGAACTCAAGCAGGTCCAGTTGCTACCATTAGTCTACCAGAACATCTCTGGTATTTATGTTTGTCCATGGAGGCCAGAGAATACAAACCTTTTCATGCAGCTTTTCCCTCAACTAGCGTCACCTGTGTCGGTCACCGTTGTCTGCCTCTCAGGTGAACAGCTCACTACTGCCCCTAGAGGCCTATAGAGGGCACTTCGTTGTGTGACTGGATGTGCAGCGTTTTCTTTTTGCAGCTTGTTTCTGTTTCTGCAGCACATCCATGTATCTGCAGCTCGTTGGTGCACGTCATGTGTGGAAATGGCCCTCTGCATAAGGACATCAACAGAGTCTGGATCAATACTAATATTTACTTAAATGTTGATTAAATATCTATCAGACGGACTGAAACACTGAATAATGACGATAGTTCACTTAATCAGGTGGTTTTTACAAGGCATTGATCAAGAGCTGGACTATTAAATCGATCAGTTTAAATTGCTGATAAATGAAAGCGTAGCTGGAAGAATGCAGCTCCTGAAAGTGGCTTGGTATGAACAAAACCATCATGCAGGTGGACAAACAGAACCACAGAGTGGAGGTTCTTGGCTCACAGAGGATGTTTGATCAGTGCAGAGTCCAGCTCAGGACGCTTTAACCTGATGACCGACGTGTTTAATGTTGTCACATTACTCCAGGAATTCCCGTTAATTCAGCAGGAATGTGTGATCTGGTGACCTGATGGTGGCTGATTGAGCTGAACAGCACATGCTTTACCGTTTCTTTATCAGTCATGGTGAGCGTTCTGCGTCCTGCTGCTGTCATCCTGCAGCCACGAGTCACGTTTGAGGACCTGGTTTCGTTGTTTATCCAGTCCGCTGTTAATCTGTTGCTGTTTTCATCACGTTGTAGTTTCAAATCCTCTAGCTTCAGGAAACGACAAGCTGCATGCAGCGATCGACACGCTGGACAAGGCCAAGCTTTGACAAAGATTTAAATTGCGCAATAAGGAAGGCTTCTTGTTTTTTTTCCACATCCAGTACACTCTGCTGGAATAAAATGTTTTTCTCTTCTTTTGAAATGATCGTGACAGTATCATTTATTCTTGATAAAGTGTGTATCTTCTCAAAACTTTATTAACATCACAATATACATCCCATCATCCATCCATCATCTCTACACCTTAACCCTCATTAGGGTCATGGGGGGCGGAGCCTATCCCAGCTGGCTCAGGGTGAAGGCAGGTTCACCTGGACAGCAGTGTTTCTGTGTTTTAATTCTGAACAACAGACTGTAGGAACATGTGAGACTTGAGCTAATAAAGGGGCTCAATGTGGGACCTTTAGAACTCTTCCAGGATCAGCACTGGTTCCAGTCTGAAGTATCGGCTCAGGACATCTGAAGGACCTGGGCTCAGCTGTGTGAATCCAGTGACTATGATGGTGATGATGGTCCCTATAAATGTGTTGTTGTTGTAGCTCAGGCTTTGTGGGCTTTTCCTCGTGTACACGTTTTTGCAGGCAGGTATTGATGATGCAACAAATCAGGGGCTGGTGGTTTTCTTGACCTTTAACGCATCAAAACAAATCTCACACTTGCTTCAGAGTTGAATTTTTGCAGGATAGAAGGTCCTTTTTCTTGTTCTTGCCTTTTTTTGTTGTCGACAGGCCTCTGATCGACCGGCAGTACCTGTGTGAGGAGGTGAAGTCGTGGAGGAAATGTTTGTTACGCTGCTGAAGTGTGATTTTGTGGGAAACAACAAAATGCCTCTTGCTTCAATATGCAAGCTAACCTGTTAGCACTCTGACAGTATATATTCATGTGGATGAAGCCTGTGCTTGCCATGCGCTGCAAAGCATCGATTCTTTCCTGGTGGAGCTGTTTGTGCCACTTGAAGCATGGATTTTGCTGATTTGGGTCAGAACTGTCTGGACTGTTGTGTTCAGAGAGAAAAACTTGAATATGCCGTAATGATATCTGAGTGCACGGCAGCGGCAACAATGAGGGTCCGAAACCTCCCGACGTCTGGCGCTCCTGCCTCTGCACGGTGTTATCACGCACTCATCTCTGAACCGTCTGGCTCGAGAACACAAAGGACGAGGTGTCTATACGTGATGTCAGCCTCGACGGATTTGGCTTCGAGGATCCGAATCAAAGAGTTCTGGAGGGCGATGACACATTTGGCATTCAGAGCCGCGCTGAAATCCAAAACGTGTGTGTGTTCGGTGCACGGTGGCTCATGTCTGCCTCTCCCATTCACTCCCAGACCTCTTATCTCACCACAGCGTTATCCAGATACTTAAACCCAGAAAGCCCAAGTCTCCAGCCTATTTATTTCATCTGCCGCTCGGCGCTTCACACAGCTGGGCCCTGCGGAAGGCATACTGAATGAGCGTGAAGCCTCTCGCAGAATATCAACTGCTGCATCTTCTACCCTCAAATCCCCCCTCTGCCTTTAATCACTTCAGCGTTATATGGCTGAGATCTCGAGATGAGAAAGAAGATCTAATTTTATTTTTTTTTTTGCAAACACTGTGGGAGGCATTTTCTTGACTAAGCTGCTTTGTAGGAAAGAGGACTATTTTTCTTCTTTGTGTCGTGTCATGCGGTCCACGTTTTTTGGCGTCATCAGGCCACCGTAGCAGGCAAATGTTTAATTGTGATTCTTTTATCTTGAAGTGTTCAACTCTGTCCCCATTGGACAAAAGAAAAGCAAAAACTTTAATACGATAATCAACAAGTTTTGTCCAACTTAGAATTTTTGTTTTGATGTTGAATGAAATGGAAGGAAGATGGTTTAGTTTACGATGTTGTGGTCTGCTGTGCCTTTAATGGACCTGATAGTCACACGTTGTGATTTCCTCTGATGGACATTACTGAGAAATCACAGAACACAGATGTTCCACGTAACTCCAGGACCTGCCTCACATGTTTATGTTCTCTTCAGGGTCAGACTGATCCGGGGATGTTTCCTGTACATCCAGAACAGAATTCACTTTTCAGAGTGAAGCCAAAGTGAAAAGCAAACCTACCCAGACGGGCCTGAAGCTGCAGCCCACAGTCTGACTGACTCAGTCCAAGACCTCATTAAAGTTCTTGTTTACATCCCCAAAGCCCCCAAATTATGTAAACTGTAGTTTGAAAAAACAGAGCATGATTATCCCCCGCAAGTGTCTCCGTGTTCTCAGAAGCTGCGCCCACAGCATCAGACTTTGAAAACCCCCAATTTAGATTAAAACACTGAAACTCATTTGTGTAATGCTCCAACTTGGAGTTTTCAGTTTGTGCATCGGTTTTGTGTCTGTGCTGGTCCCGTGGACAGGTTCTGAAAACGTACAGGTAGAGTATAAACCTCATGAGTCCTCGATCAGCCATATTGGTCAAACAAATTGACTCCACTTTGGTCAGGATGTTCCCTCAGCACCTGACAGTGAAGTCATTCATTCTGGTCTGTTCTCCAGAGAGCGCGGCCCAGAGAACATGAAGTCCGTCAGACTTGTTCTCAGGAGGCTGTGGTGTTGAAATGACACCTGCAGGGCAGCAGACATGTTGATGTAATGCGCCGTCTCCTCAGTTTCACACGGGAGAGGGTGAATGATGAGAGACTGAGGACCATTGTTCTGGTTGGACTGCAGTGGCACTCGATGCCACCCAAGGGTGACCCGGCTCAGACATTTAACAAAAGACAGCCATTGAAGAGGTGGGAACATGACAAAGTTCTGCAGGAACAGAAAAGTGGGGACGGATTAAATAAGAACAATAAACCTGTGATCCTGTTTGTTGACATGAGCTGCAGTTATCTATTTAATTCTTAGAGATGGAAACGAGACGAGTTCATGTTTCTGCATTTGTGTGACAGAAGTTTAATCACCTCTCAGTGCAGGAGGCTCTGCACCATCCTGCTTGCTTTTAAAAAACGCCAAGTCACGACTTTTTCTGAACTTTCATTAGAGCCGCGAGTATTTTTCTGAGCGGCAATGCAACCGACACGTAGCTCCTGTTTGAACAGAGCTGCGAGCGCTTCCACGCATCAGGTGGTGCACCGGGATGCAGAAACCAAGAACTGGCCTTTAGCCTTGTAGTCCACCGTGCCTGTTCATTTAAAATACACGCTTGTGGACATACTTTAATTATACATGTGATTTAAAAAAAAAAACAAAACAAAAACAGCACGAGAGCATCCATACATGTTTTTTTTTTTTTGCACCCACAGGCTGAAAAATGCCATGAATTCCTCTGAATGCTTCAGAAAAGCGTTCTAAAACGAGTTCAGGGCTAAAATAGGCTCCCGTGTCTCATACCGTACATGTTTAGAGTATTTCTGGTGGATATCTGACCTCAAAGTTCAAGGTTGGGAGAGACGTAGGACCAGTGGAGGAGCTGTAGTTCATAGAAACCTCAAACCAGCTCTAAGTTGTTTGACTCAAAGTTATGCTGGACTTTGATTATCATCAGAGACCAAGACTGTGACTGGAATGTGATTCTGTGTTTGAGCTGCAGAGTGAAGCCATATCTAAACATGTCACATGACGTGGTTGTGATAGCGAGGTGCCAAAGCCATGACACCCACCTGATAACGTTCCTGCTAGCTTTAAGGTAGCACGATGCAGTGTTTGGTTGGTCTTTCAGAAAGTGTTTTTGTGGTTTACTGTCCATCTTTTAAGTCAAACGGCCTTCAGGGCAGAGCAGTGGAGCTGCAGTCCTCCAACCCATCACACATTCAGAGGCTCAGGGCGCCGCTACAGCTCACCTGGTTGAGCTGGCGTCCTATGTGCATGGCTACAGGCCCCATGTGGAGGTCATGGGTTCGAATCCCGCTCATGACCCTTTCCCACATGTCCTCCCCCCATTCTTCTCCCCCACTTTCCTCTCCCTCTCACTGCTCCATCAAATAAAGGCACAAAGGCCAAAAAAACAACAATAAAAAAAAAAAAAAACATTCAGAGGCTCCTCACCTCTTCTGACCCGACCTTCTGCCTTATCGGCTAGTGCTTGTTTACTCGGTTGAATTATTGCCGGAAGCGATCGATTAATGATGAGGCGTGAACATTCCTATTGGCTCCCATAAAAGTTGTACAGGTGGGGCAGTGCAGGTTCTGACTGTACCTATTTGTCCTTATCCTTAAAGCTCTCAGGTCACCGTACCTGTCTTCAAGTGTCTAGTTCTAGTTCCTCTACGACCGCCTCAACATGTGCATGGTCTTCTTTTGTTAAGCTCTGGCTTTAGCCCACAGATATCCAGCACTGATGGGAAACGTGGTACTTTAACGTAAGATGAAAACAAAAATGTAAACCGTGATATTACATTAAAAAAAAGAAAGTCCTCCTTAGCTGGACAGCATTGAGCCACATGACGTATAAAGAAAAGACTGGACTTGTAGTTATCAGCACAGCTGTCCAGGAGATCTGATGGTGTTTTCCTACTTTGGGACCAGAACCTGGACGGTTTCACTTCAGCGCCGCAGTTCAAAGATCAACATCTTGCACATTCCTGATAGTCGACTGGCAGATTTACTGACTTCCTCATTTGATGCCGGGACATAAACAGCTCTTTGGCAACCGGTTTTTATTTGAATCGTGAAGCTGTTCTCGTGCTGTTAGCGGCTCCTGTAATGACTGACACCATTAGCTGATTTATGGTTGTTAATGCGTGTAAAGCCAGAACCGAGCTGATAAAAAATCCCAAACCCAGCTGTCTCGGTGAAGAGGAGCCCTCATGCTCTGCACTCCTGGTTCCACTCTCTCCATCCCTCTGTGTGTTCGTACTGTAGCAGCAGAAATACTGTATCTCCCCATTTTATTTTTACCGCAGGTGGGTGTTTGTTTTTTGTAAGTATGGCTCCTACGGCTGTGCTCGTTCTCCCATCGCCGGTCCCCTACGCCGCTGTTCCCTGCGTTGTGTGTCTCTGTGTGTGTGTGTGAGTGTGTTTTTCAGTTTCCAATCTCTGCGGTAGGACAGATATGAGGGAGTAGGAGGCATCCCAAATTGCCTCTCCTCTGTTTTTGTTCTCCACCTCCCCTCCTCTCCCCTTCCACCCCCTGCTCGCGCTCAGTCCAGGTGAGACGCAGCTACGACGGCTGATATGAAGTCAGCCACAGTGTGTGTGTGTGTTTGTATGAAGATATTGTGCCGTCAGCTCGGTCTGAGGGGGTGGAAAGAGTTTGTCTTTGCATCTGCGTGGCTCCCCTGTGTGTTTATCTGTTTTTATGCAGTGACAGTTATCCCATGTGTGTTTGTGTGCGTGTGATATATTAGATGTTAAACTCGGACCGGGCCGTGGGGATGCTTGATTGAGTTTCAAAACAGGTGCTGCATTTTTATTTTTATTTTCTGCTATGCTCTGCTATATTCATGTTAAAGCTGGATCAATAGATGTTATTTTTAGTCTACCCCTCATCTACCCCTCCATTCATCCCTCCATTCATCCCTCCATTCATCCCTCCATCTACACTCAGAAAGTGTGTGTGCATGCTGGTGTGTCCTCCTGAAGCCCCCCTGCCAGTGTGGAGAGCTCACACACATTGATCTCTCTCTAATAAGTTGGCCTGAGCCTCAGCACTTCTGCACCTCCTCCCTCTTCCTCTCTGCTGAGGGAGGAAGGAGGAAAGAGGGCGAGGGAGGAGAACCTGTTGGGGTTTAGCTCCCACAAAGTGCTGCAGGGCAATGCTGCGCTGCAACGCTTGTGAGGGCTGTGACTGATGCACACCGACAGCCGCGTGGGATATAAACACACACACACACACACACGCGTGAAACTCTTTAATGCACGGATACACACACTTTTTCTAATGCAGCAGCCGTCTGATACATCGTCTGGCTTTGCTTTGCTGCAGTCGGAACAAAACGCGCTGTGATATGAAGCATAACATCACACACACACACCTAATCTTAAGACCTGCAACCTTGAGGCACCTTGCTGATGATGCAATATTTCTATATACAATGCGACACACACACACACACACACTGATATGAATGTGGACATTGCTCACTGTATCTTGTAACGGCGGTGCATCGACTGATTAGCCACCGTTCATATCTCACGGTCTTTACTCACTCAATCAGTTTAACTTTAAAACGTTCTGAATGCTTTTGTTGTTAATGATAAATTCTGAACATCTTCTGCTGGTGCTCATTTGTCCAGGCCAGGCACGCCACGACATGTGTAGCTGTAGTACCTGGTTGCTCCACCAGGTGGAGCCTCTTTCTGTTGTGTAGTGACCTGAGGAGGAGGCGGCCCCTTTGACTACAGGCAGTTTTCTGTTGACAAGCAGAGAGCATTGTGGGAGTTTAACTAGAAACTGTCACCATTACCTCTTTTCCACCGAGCTGGTTCCAGTGCTGGTTCAGAGCCAGAGTCTCACTTAGCACCAGTTCGTTGTGCTTCCACCACCTAAGCACCGGCTCCAGATTGTCAAAACTCTTTGCTGGACCAGAGCTAAGCACCAGTATGTCAGGGGCTGGGGGCGGGGCTATCGGGACCACCGGGACCGATGGATGGGACACAAATGAGAAAGTTGGTCGCACCGGTAAATAAAGTCTGGAGTCCTGCGTGGACGTCCGTATGGAGCGAGCGTTGTTCGGTACACGGCTACGTATGGAGACGTATGACTTATGGCTCTAACTTGGCTGAATGAAAAAGCAAACAGGTTCTTAGGAGGTGCCAGATTTGAACCAACTAAGCACCAGCATCAAACTAGCACCTGGTTCTACATGACAGCCGTCTGTGACACCGAATGCCCTCCGACCAGAGCTGGAACGTGTCAGATCATGGGTCCTGATGCAGCTCATGGGTCCTGATGCAGCTCATGCTCTCGCCACGCGACACGTGTCATGGTAAATGTAAGAAAAGAATCACGCCTAGAAAAAAGACGATACCGATAATTAGAACTGCTTTGATCAGCTAGATACCGATACTTTAGAGTGGCGTAGGCCTTCCCTAAGGTTAGCATAGCAACAGACAGTTTGTAGATGTAGTCATCAGGTGGGTTTGTCTGATTTAAAGTGATCCAGTGAGGTGCTGACACATCGAGCTACTTTATGATATAGATGCTCAAATATTGACATGTACAAGTCCAGCTTTACCCCCATTGATCTGCATCACTGCTCAGAGTGGCCTTCCACCTGTAATCTGATTATTAAAGTCATAAGTGACCTAAACCCTGCACAGGACTCTGCATTAAACCTAAAACAGGAAGCTCATCAGGCAGCTATTATCCTCCGACATGACAGCAGTCATATGTGGAGGATGTTGTAATCTGCCTTCAGGAACTGTTGAAGTTACGCAACAATGACAAGAGTGGCTGTGCCTCAGGGCTGCTATTATGTGATATCTTACACACTGCAGGGTGTGTGTGTGTGTGTGTGTGTGTGCTGCAGTAAATGACTAAACTGAAAAACATCAGCCTCCTTTGTTTCAAACTGCTGCTGTGTTCTGTAGCTCGTACTGAGAACACCTTCGGCTGCTGTTAGAAGTGCTTCTCTGATTGCTCGCCTCTTGTTTCCGTTTGTTTCATTTCCACAAATACTGGAGAGCATCAAACATCTTTTACCTGTTAATCTTTAGTAATTCATTGTATTTTTGGGTCACATAAACTGCTGGTGTGTGTTGTTTTCAGACAGAGAAGCACACTGACCTGCTGTGATGTTTATCTTCTGGTTGGACTGCAGATGGATGTTTTCAGATGTCTAATCCTGCACCACACTGTCACATAACCTCTCAGCTATCTCCACCTCCATCAGCCCCACTCATCCTGCTGCAGCGGCTTTGTCAACACCTTAAGCTTCCTTCTACGTCGCTTTTCTTCTGGGTGTAGCTGCCGCATGTCCCACTTATCAATAATTAGTTAAAGATTAAACATAGCGTTGGCACACATCCAGGTTAAGTTGTAATCCGGCTCACCTCACAGGTTATCTGCAGGATCATAAAAAGGCGTCATGCTGGCAGGACAGAGGGAAGTGATTGAAATCCGATACGTTCTTCTAGATCAAAACATCCGATCACGGAAGTCGCCTGAAGGTGGACACCTGACGAGTATGTGGGGTGACATTTAAAGCGGATGTGCTTGTTTATTGGAAATCATCCTCCTGTGATGTGGCTTTGAACTTTCACCAAAATACAGACTCGACAGGAAAGAAAGTTTGATGCGTGACAGTCAGAAGGAAGTTAGATGTTTGTGTTTGGGCTCTTTTGAAGCTGTCCTTACCTGAGACAGTAAAGCTCCCAAAATACAAGAGAAATGACAAACAGAACCCCTCAGACTGTTCTGATTTGTCAGGGTTGTAAAAGATATAGTTTTTCTGTTTGTACAGTAGCAGCCTTTACAGTTTGGGTGTCACTGGGTTTGGACTCCATCCAGATACACTAAAACTGAATGGACTTGATCCAGAATGAAGAGCAAACATGAACACATGGTTCTAAGTCGGGCTCGGTGAGACGGATAGACAGATAAATGCACGATATTAAAATGTCTGGCCGATACCGATCTCCAATATTAAGATTTCTGATATCGCCAATAACGATATCTCCGATGTCGATGTTCAATTTTTGTTCACATCGAAGAATGAGCATAAATAAGCGCTGTGAGAAAACTGTTCAAAAGAAGCCCAGATTAGACCACATAGTGTTCCTTATTACGTAACAGAAGTAAAACATGTTTAAACATATTTAACGTTAAAGGACCATTTAAGTAAAAACATCTGTGAAACAGCAGCGACATCAGACGTAGAGATGAAGGCGCTGATGTTAGACGATCATCGGCTAAATCTGTTCATCGGACCGGTACCGATGTATCGGAACAAACACTAATGTCGGCCGATACCGATGTGGTGGCCGATGTATCGTGACAGTATTACTACAGTCAGTCTTATCCGTGATGAGCAGACTAGCATGCCTCAGGAGACCTGCACAGAAGCCATGTGGAGCTGTAGGCTGCATCAGACGGAGGGACCGTGATCGCTCAGACGACCGAGCTCTGCGTTTTCGTTACGAGTTTTCGTGGAAGTTTGCATCTGATGCATTTAAGTGAAACCAGCAAACATGCTGTCGAGTTCACATCGTGGATGTTAACGTGGCACGTGGAGCCATAAAGACCTCAAATACAGCAGAAAAATGTAAACAACTAATCTACTAGTACAATTTATTTACAGGGAGAAGTCATGATTCTTTTAAAAGGTCCTCTTGTGTCTTTACCTTCAGCATCCAGTGTGTCTGAAAATGTTAATAATTCAGTTTAGCGCCACATCAGCACTTCCAGTGGCTTTTCTCAGCATATCTAAATCTAGTTACTATAAATTAAACATCCAGTTCTTTGGATAGTTAATTCTGTGGGACAAAGATATCTTCATCAGCCATCTGTACCTCACACACACGCATAACGAACACACACACAACGAACACACACATAACGACCACACACATAACGACCACACACATAACGAACACACGCATAACGAACACACACATAACGAACACACTGAACCAAGCAGGGCTGGAATGAAACTTTGGGTAAGCAATGCAAACATGTGGTGTCTATTGATTAATGAATGGATTGCTTCTTCACACACTCGTACCCTTTGAACTCAATAGAAGCAGAAGAGTGCGCTTCCTTCGACCCGGCCAGCTCTCTGCTTGTTGCTTGTGGAGTCTGCAGCGGCCTCTGGAGTGGCCTTATTTGCACTGGACCAAAGTGGTGTTTGCGAACTTCATTGATCGCCTCTCGTACCTGTTATAGCACGATGACTCCACTAAGTCCGTACACAAGGCTCCAGTGGCCACAGCATCACACACACACACACACACACACACACACACACACACACACAAATGAAGATAAATGCATCACACTTTCTGTTGCCACTAATCTTTTTTATTTTTTCATTAATCTTATATTATGCATGCATACAGTATGTGCATACACTTTCCCTGCAGCCTGTAGTAGCCTATTTATATTCTACCCCATGCAGCAGGAATCACACGTACACACACACACATGCACACACACACACACCTCCGGAGTATCAGCAGTAACAGTCAGCAGTGCAAGTAGCGGTGGCCTGTGTCAGGGGGGCTGGCTAAATCAAAGGAGATTGATTTAATCATTTAGCTGTGTGTGTGTGTGTGTGTGTGTGTGTGTGTGTGTGTGCTTTTACCAGTGACACCCACTTGCTTTAAGACAGATGGGCATCATTAACCTCAAATTAATTACAACACACACCTCCCTCCCTGCCTTTCTTTTCTAGTTGAGATGTATTCAGAGGTAGCCGTGTGTTTTCCCGGCGCGGCGCCGACGGATCCGGTGCAGCAGGTGAACTCGTATTATACAGTGAGGCTACGACAAAACTCCCACAGGAGCACGTTTCAGAGCTGAAAGTAATCGTCTCCGCTCAGAAGGCAGCAAAGAGCAGACCAGAGCTAAATAAAAAAAAAAAAAAAGGAGGCTTCTCAGCCCCTGATGGAAATGACAGCACGGCGAGCTGTGGTATGGAAGGAGAACAGAACTCCCGCTCCGACTGAAATAAGGTCCAGACCGGCGTTGTGTTTGGATGTCTTGAAGGCGTCAAAGTCTGCGAGATGCCTCAGTGAGTTCGATGTCCCTCAGTCTGGGTGCCTTCAAACATCGTCAGACAGCTTTTAGCAAACCACTGCTGATCAGTTAAGGCGTAGGTGTCAAACTCAGGCCTGCGGGCCAAATCTGGGCCGCAGTGTAATTATGTTTGGCCCGCGAGATCATATTAAACATCTGTTGGAGCTGGCCCGCCGGTATATAGCGCACACATTGTTAATGCCACACATCCCAGAATGCTAGTGTGGTGGTGCATCAATCAAGCGTCCCCTCCCCCTACCGTTGGCATTCATTAGCATTCATAGCATTAGCAATGATGCTAACCACCGAGCCACCCCTCACAAAAAACGACCAAATGGAAAAGAGGAGCTTTCAAGACAGGAGGGAGGCAGATGGTCTGTTGACGGATGTAAAGGACAGACCTTAGTTTCCTTATGAAAAAGTTTATCATCATATATCTGGACAGAAAGGAAAACATGCACAACTGGAATCAATTTGTCAACAAATATCGAGTCTGGCCCTCGACTTAGTCCCAGTTTTTTTTATTTTGGACCACAGTGTGTGAGTTTGACCCCATGAGTGAAGCTATCGGTGCTATCAGACCAGGATTCAGTGTTTCTAGTTTAAAGGTGCTGCGATCCCGGTCCATGCTGTGCAACACTTACTTCTCTTTAGTCATTTGATTTTACGTGTGACAAGATTTGTGCAAGGCATTTAGAAACTCTATTTAAACTATACGACATCAGCGCCTAGAGGCTCTGTGATCTGGTGACTTCTTGCAGAGATTTGTGCTGAACCATGTAGCTGGAGAGTCCATACCAGTCAGACAGGAACAGCAGAGCCACAGCAGACAGAACATCTTGGTCCATGGATGGATTCATGCAAAGTTCATCTGAGCTGCCAACGTCCCTCAACTTCACTTTTCAAGCCTCAAACAGCTACAGATGGAGCCATTTTTTTCTGCTTTCTTGCTGGGACACCAGGCTTTATGAGTCCCAGCGGTCATTGTGAACGCCTCGGTTCTTTGCTACCTGCATGTATGTCAAGGACGTGTACGCACAGACCTTATTATGTGGCAGTGCTGATAGCCTCATGATCTGCACAATCTGCGCCGCACACAGATATGCAAACACGAGTTCAGCCATAGAACGCGTTAGTCTCAAGATAACAGGATGTCCACCGCTGTAGGAAAAAAACACAATCTTAAGACTTTTATTAAGGGCAGAGTTTCAAGCTGTAGGGGGTTAGTGTGTGTGTGTGTGTGTGTGTGTGCTGCACTTTGGACGAGTGTTGTTCACATGGATCAGTGGACTAGCAGTGGGGCATCTTGATGGGAATCTCTGCAAATCTGTGTGTTTGTAAAAGCA
>NW_007578104.1:169677-175949 GCF_000690725.1 Stegastes partitus | reverse complement strand
CTTTCTGAGGCCCTGGTTCATTAAAAGACTTGTGTTCATCCAAAATGTCGATTCCTGAGCATCTGAGCTGTATTTCTATCCCTGAATTCAGCAGAGGTTTTGCATCAATCCAGGTTTCCCGAATGTTCATGTCATAGCTGTCTTCTTCTTCTTCTTCTTCTTCTTCTTCTTTTTCTGTCTTTTCCCTCTTCTTCATTTCTTCATCTTTTACCAGATCTCCATTTTTTAAATCCTGCTCTTCTACATTTTCCCTTTTTTCCTTTGGGTGGTCTTACTTCTTCTTCTTTCACCTCCATCTCTTCTTCTTCTTCTTCTTCCTGTCTCCATTTCCTTGGGGTGGTCTTCATCCTTCTTTGTCTTCCACTCATCTTGTTCTTGTTCTCCTCCTCCTCCTCGCCCTGTCTTTTTCTTTTCTTTGTCATTATTTCCTTCTTCTCACCATCTTCTTTGTCTTCTTTGCTGTTTTCGTCGACTTCTTTGTCATCGTTCTTCATCACATTCATCTCGTGATTCTTCTTCTGAGCATTAAGTCCTGCAGTCTGAACGTAGCCTCAGAGTCAAGTGTGTGAAATCCCTCATCAGAGCCACGTGGACGTGCAGAAGTCCAGTTTCCAGTTAAATGACAAAATGCTGAAAGTTTACTGACCTACCGCCGATTTAATCCGATCATTTAGAACCCAAATATTAGTCGCTTGACACTTTATGAGCACGTGAGCTTTAATAAGCAGAGTGAGCGTCGAGCAGCGATGTGCTGACGGCTGCAGGTCTGTCTCCTCCACTCACAGCCTGATTGGATCCAGTCTCACACGGCTTTTATTTCATTACAGATATTGACACCGAACTGCTCCTCTTCATCCTCTTCNCACACACACACCTCCGGAGTATCAGCAGTAACAGTCAGCAGTGCAAGTAGCGGTGGCCTGTGTCAGGGGGGCTGGCTAAATCAAAGGAGATTGATTTAATCATTTAGCTGTGTGTGTGTGTGTGTGTGTGTGTGTGTGTGTGTGTGCTTTTACCAGTGACACCCACTTGCTTTAAGACAGATGGGCATCATTAACCTCAAATTAATTACAACACACACCTCCCTCCCTGCCTTTCTTTTCTAGTTGAGATGTATTCAGAGGTAGCCGTGTGTTTTCCCGGCGCGGCGCCGACGGATCCGGTGCAGCAGGTGAACTCGTATTATACAGTGAGGCTACGACAAAACTCCCACAGGAGCACGTTTCAGAGCTGAAAGTAATCGTCTCCGCTCAGAAGGCAGCAAAGAGCAGACCGGAGCTAAATAAAAATAAAAAAAAAGGAGGCTAGAAAGCTTCTCAGCCCCTGATGGAAATGACAGCACGGCGAGCTGTGGTATGGAAGGAGAACAGAACTCCCGCTCCGACTGAAATAAGGTCCAGACCGGCGTTGTGTTTGGATGTCTTGAAGGCGTCAAAGTCTGCGAGATGCCTCAGTGAGTTCGATGTCCCTCAGTCTGGGTGCCTTCAAACATCGTCAGACAGCTTTTAGCAAACCACTGCTGATCACTTAAGGCATAGGTGTCAAACTGAGGCCCGCGGGCCAAATCTGGGCCGCAGTGTAATTATGTTTGGCCCGCGAGATCATATTAAACATCTGTTGGAGCTGGCCCGCCGGTATATAGCGCACACATTGTTAATGCCACACATCCCAGAATGCTAGTGTGGTGGTGCATCAATCAAGCGTCCCCTCCCCCTACCGTTGGCATTCATTAGCATTCATAGCATTAGCAATGATGCTAACCACCGAGCCACCCCTCACAAAAAACGACCAAATGGAAAAGAGGAGCTTTCAAGACAGGAGGGAGGCAGATGGTCTGTTGACGGATGTAAAGGACAGACCTTAGTTTCCTTATGAAAAAGTTTATCATCATATATCTGGACAGAAAGGAAAACATGCACAACTGGAATCAATTTGTCAACAAATATCGAGTCTGGCCCTCGACTTAGTCCCAGTTTTTTTTATTTTGGACCACAGTGTGTGAGTTTGACCCCATGAGTGAAGCTATCGGTGCTATCAGACCAGGATTCAGTGTTTCTAGTTTATAGGTGCTGCGATCCCGGTCCATGCTGTGCAACACTTACTTCTCTTTAGTCATTTGATTTTACGTGTGACAAGATTTGTGCAAGGCATTTAGAAACTCTATTTAAACTATACGACATCAGCGCCTAGAGGCTCTGTGATCTGGTGACTTCTTGCAGAGATTTGTGCTGAACCATGTAGCTGGAGAGTCCATACCAGTCAGACAGGAACAGCAGAGCCACAGCAGACAGAACATCTTGGTCCATGGATGGATTCATGCAAAGTTCATCTGAGCTGCCAACGTCCCTCAACTTCACTTTTCAAGCCTCAAAAAGCTACAGATGGAGCCATTTTTTTCTGCTTTCTTGCTGGGACACCAGGCTTTATGAGTCCCAGCGGTCATTGTGAACTTCTTTGCTACCTGCATGTATGTCAAGGACGTGTACGCACAGACCTTATTATGTGGCAGTGCTGATAGCCTCATGATCTGCACAATCTGCGCCGCACACAGATATGCAAACACGAGTTCAGCCATAGAACGCGTTAGTCTCAAGATAACAGGATGTCCACCGCTGTAGGAAAAAAACACAATCTTAAGACTTTTATTAAGGGCAGAGTTTCAAGCTGTAGGGGGTTAGTGTGTGTGTGTGTGTGTGTGTGTGCTGCACTTTGGACGAGTGTTGTTCACATGGATCAGTGGACTAGCAGTGGGGCATCTTGATGGGAATCTCTGCAAATCTGTGTGTTTGTAAAAGCAGCAGGAGGGAAGGTACCTGGGGTCCCACAGGGCAGAGGCTGGGCTCATGGTCGTCTCACTCAGACATTAGAACATGAACTCCTCTGTACGGACGTCTGCTGAGATCCTGCATCCTGCATCCTGCATCCTGAGATCCTACAATCAGCTGGGCTTTCTGTGTAGTAAACGTGTAAAATAAAGCTCTCAGGTTTCTGTGTGACATGATGGGGATTCAGTCCAGGATCACAGGATTATTGTCGTTCCAACCTGGTGTATCTCACTTCTGCTCAAAGGTTGAAAGATCACTGAGCTTCACAACAAATGCACGATACATTCATATAGTTTGCTGATTTCATATGTAGATCAGCACCAGTTAATCTCTTACGTTGTGTCCAAAATCATCCACTCACTCTGTAGTGAACTCTGTAGTGAACTATGTAGGGAGCACCTCGGCAAAGCAACATCTGTGACACGACTCAAGCTATTTATCATGTCGCTCACTAGCCACGATTTGGTAAATGGTCTGCACTTATAGAGCTTTTATCCAAAGCGCCTTACAACGTGTTTCTCATTCGCACCAATGGCGACAGAGCTGCCATGCAAGGTGCTGCCTGCCATTGGGAACAGCTTCAGGTTCAGTGTCTTGCCCAGGGACACTTCGGAGGAGACCCTGTGGAGGGGATCGAACCTCCAACCCTGCGACTGGAGCACAACCTGCTCTACCACCTGAGCCACAGCCGCCCCGCTAGCCGCGATTAATACCGTAGCAGCGTAGTGCAAACACATTAAATCCACCGTTTATTGAGTGTCGAAAAAAACGGGTAAAATAGAATTTAACAAAACATAAATGGGAAATTATTTTAATGGCAAGTTTTCACGCTCGTTAGACTCGTTTCCTTTCACGCAATGCATGATGGTCCATGTTGCTGGTTGGTGACCATTGGCTGTCGGCTACTTTTCACGGTGCATTGTGGGATATTTTGAGTGCACTCTCCAGGGTGTAACTTTTGAACCTTAACGTTCGGACAGCACTGCACCCTGTAGTACACTATGTAGGCTGTAGGGGGCGATTTCAGACACAGCCTCAGTCGATCATAAAAAAACCTTTTTAAACACGACTCACTTGATTCGTTCTTCAAGCAAAAACGGGTTCATTGGTCCGACATCGTGTTGAGCGCTGTGGTGAAACACCAGAGATGGGCTCCAGTGGAAGACGCCTCGTGCACAGTGGTGACCAACGTGTTCGATGGTGTCGCTGAAATGAATTATGCAAACTAGCGTGAAAGCAGCGAACAGGCAGCGTCTGTTTGCATAAACAAATCTGCAGCGTGCTTCCTCCCTGGCTGATAGACGGCCATCACATTGATTGATTTTGGAGCTCTTTGGTGTTTTGTTGCTCAGCTCTGGCTTTAGTGACGATGTCCTGATGTCTGCTCTAGCTCTCGTTGCCTGAATCTATACTCATAGACCTCCGCTTGTGGCTTCATGGTAAAAATAAACTCACCTTTATTTAACCAGGTGAGTCCCACCTGGTTAAATAAAGGTTATTATTATTAATAAACACCCCATGCTATCCATCGGTGGTGCCCAGTCCTGGCCGACCAGTTAAACCTCAGTGTCATGCAGCAGCTTTACCCTCTTCATTCCTATTTGTTTTAATTGTGCTCATTATTTAACATTAAATTATTACCTGTGTTCCTTAATAAATTGGTTAAATATACATGAAGGTTGGTACTTGTGAAATAAACCCTTTTTTCTGCTGGCCTACATTTTATTTCAGATCAATAATCATTGATTATTTTTAAACGTTAAACAGTGTAAGATGTGCTGGTATCACCCAGCCCCACATCGTCGTCAAATGAATGTTCAGGATGTTTAATAAAGTCAGCCTGGGTTCCTGGTTAGTATCATAGTTTTGTCGTATTTAGTTGAACAACAGATGAATAAATTCTCTAAGAAACTAGTCAGCAGCTGCATAAAAACTGATCTCCACCTACAGCTGTATGTGAGACTATATTAAAGAACACGAACCACATTTGGTTCCCTCTTGCTGGGTTTGGAAACCTCAGATGTATCATGTTGTGAATCGTACTGATGTGATGCAGTGAGTCTCCTCAGTGGTGTTGCACATTTACTTACACAGTGTGGTGTTTGGTGTGTAACCACGTTAATGGCAGCTCCTCGTTAGATAGATGAAGACACAAACTCTGAGCTTTGGATGTAAACCTCTGACTGTGCACACTGGACAGGACGAATGACTGCTTTGTTCCTCATCCAAGAGGTCAGAGGTCAGCGTATTGATGAAGCGAGCAGCCATTGTGAGCAGCTCAAAGCTCAGCTGAAGATGGATGTGTGAAGGTGGTGCGTTTATTGCCAGTCAGGTGAATCCTGCCGTCCTGAAGCCACAGCACACCGCTGCAGTGTGAGTGTGTGTCTCCCCGGTGTGTGTTGTCGTGTTATTGTCCTGATGTCCTGCAGCACTCGGACCTCTCCCTAAGCTGTGGGTGACCTCGGGTTGATCCAGGACCAGCTCAGTCACGTCCTTCACTCGTCTCGGCCGTCTCCGGAGTCGCCCCCTGAAGGGACTCGGCTCGGCCGCCGTGTTGTGAGAAAACCGACTTTCTCTCACAAAAGGCGGAACGTGTTCTGGAAGAGATGTGGCTCATTAGTCAGCGTCCTGCCGCGTGCTCCGGCAAGAATCCACGATTTGGTTTTCAGTAAATAGATTTAGTTTTAATTTGAGAGTCATTTTCTCCGCTGGCATAAAAGCTGGCTGCTAACGGACGCTGCTGCTGGGTGGTGGTGCTTTTATGACCACCTGGGACAGAAGAATGGACTCTCATCAGGAAATAAAGTCCAGATTTGGGCGACCCTGTCGATGCTGCCTGCTGGAGATGGAGACGAGCATCTGGCATCCAAACAGTTTTAATATTGTGATGAAGACGATGCTAACTTGCCGTTTTTAATATCTGCTCGTCTGAAAATGCTCTGACGCAGCTCGTCAGCTGAGTGGGTTTAGCGAGGCGCCGGCGTGAGGCGGCTTCACCGTCACCTGTCCAAGTGCTTCAGCTCAGAGATTACCTGGGAGCTGGATGTCCGGGTGGAGGCAGAGATGATCCTCAGATGCCAGATCAGTGCATGTATAGGTTATGAAATGGGGATTATTGAGGCCTTCTTCTGACTTTAGCGAACGTTGCACGGCTGAAGCTGCTGTTATTGGCTGCTGGTTGCCAGATCTGTTCAGCACACACACGACTAACAGATCAGCTCGTTAAATCACTCCAACGCTCTCCTCCACCAGCACACGCCGTCTCTCTCCACGTCTTCTCTTTTAGTGTTATTTCAGCATTGTGCTGCTAAATGCTTTCTTTGTTCCCTGTGTGTGTGTGTGTGTGTGTGTGTGTGTGTGTGTGTTTGAGAGAACTTGATTGAGCTAATCTCATCTCGCGTGATGAAGCTAAGGAAGTTAATCCCCCAAAACAGGCGACGAGTCACT
>NW_007578104.1:147475-168357 GCF_000690725.1 Stegastes partitus | reverse complement strand
GCTGCAGCTGCTGGATCCTCTGAGCCTCCAATGAGCCTGCTCTTGTGTTATTATTCACCCTCTCACCTGGACGTTCTCACGTGCTCTCTGTTGTGTTTCCTGCTCACACTCCGAGGCGTCCTGTTTGTGTTATGACTCTCATGTTTCGGCCGCCCGCCCTCCCTCTCTCCCTCGCTGTGTAATGTTTTCTCATGCTCTCTCCACCTCTACCTCTGGAGGGTTCTCACCACTCCTGCCTTTCTCCTCCGTCTTTCTCCTTCTTGTCTTTTTGCTCTCCAACATCTCGTCTCCTTCCCTGCATGCTCTGCTCTCTGCGTTACTCTTCAGTGCATCCCTCTGTCAGGCCGCTTATTGTCACAGCTGTGTTTTCTCAGTCGCTGATGAGTTTGTTGGACAGTGTGTCCCCGGCCCTCGTGTGTGTGTGTGTGTTACTGTGTTACTGTGTGTGTGTGTGTCGGGGCCGGTGCAGGGCAGTGCCATGGTGGTGTCTTCCCACATCCCGACTGAGCACGTGCGAGCGAGAGAATGGCCGCGGGGAGGAAACACAGGCGGCCATTGTGCCTTCATGTGTTTTCTGCCTGCTCTCCTCCCTCTGCTCTCACTGGGACTCCATTGTCTCTTCTGTTGCTGTCGTGTCTCATTTCGTCTTCGATCCGCCGCCTCCGTTTGGAAAACGAAAACGCTGCGTTGACATATTGAATTAGCGGATTGTTATAAATACTTTCTGCGCCTCTAACGTGGTAATATGACCTCATGTTAGTGAATGAACAGATAACAGCCGGTGGCGGTGGACGGCGCGGTGAAGCTGGGAGCTGCTGTGTGGTGTCGCCGTGGTGCTTTTTGGCCTGAACAGGTTTAAGGGAAGTTATTATTATTATTGTTGTATTATCACCACGAAGCAGCAGAGAGGTGATGCAGGAGATGACTTTGTGAAGACATTCGTCAAAAGATGTCTTTGTTTTAGCTTCTCAGATTGACTCCTGACTCGTGACTCGTGACGTCGTTGCACCGAGTCAACCCTCTGAACTCCGAGCAGCTTCTTTGTTTTTCTTTTTACTGTATTTTAAAGTCCTGCACCTCTGTGGAAACACAACAACCCTGTTTACAAGTGGAGGCTGCACATTATGACACAGTTTTTATTTATTCCAGGTTTCCAAGGCTGTTCTCTCCTCACCGCTCTGCACATCAGCTCTAGAAAGATATTTGAACTTCCAACAACTTGCTGACAACCTCCTCCTTTGTATAATGTGTTTGAGCCACGCTGCATTTACATTATTGATCCAGTAAGTTTGATTTTGTTCTCGACCGATCCCCGTCTCCTCTGTGTGAAGCACATCCTGCAGTTCAGCCAAACAGGGTTTTGGTGGACGTTGGTGGCAGCAGAGCCGGTCGTGGCTGTTTAGGACCAACCAGGAGTAGGCCTGGGTGATAAAATATTTATCACTATATAGACGAGAAAATTTGCGCTAACGATTTAACTGATGATATAACTGACACGAGAGAAAATACTTCAAAAATGCACAACTTTATTGGAGCAAATTAAAAAAACAAAAGAACTATTTCTTTTCCATTTATCAAGCAGCTGTTTCTGATGTGCATTAAAGCTGCAACGTACCAAAATCAGTAGTGCATCAGTTGTTAATTGCTTGCTGACAATTAGTTTAATCAAAAGGTGAATAGCGGCGGGTAAATCATCGGACTGACGGGGTGGAAGTGGGCGGGACGCACAAGGCAGGACTCGGCTGCTGATACCAGTTTAGCTAGCGGTCACAGTTGTGTTTCCACCATCAGATGGTGGCGGCAGCAGCGCGGGGAGAGTAGCAGCAGGTGGTGGGTGAATATTCGGATCTCAACATTGCTATGTGGACACCACCACTAACTAATATTCTGATATCCGGGTCCAGCCCTACAGTGTTGATGCATCCGCCCTCCTCCTCGGTCGGCGCCATGCTTCTCGCTCCATGTGCATTAGACCAGATGAAAACAACGGGACTGAACGTTTCACTCACATTTTATCACGATATTTTAATTTCATATCGTCCCCTAGCATCACACCGGTGTCACCGTGCTGTATGATGTGGCCCAGCGCTACGGAGAAGTACTTTTTTTTTGGTCGTTTATTTCTGGGATCTGGTGAGAGCACGCTTTTTGATTTTGATGACTTTTTAAATGTGCCTTGTAGAAATAAAAGATTCTGATGAAAGCATCTGTTTGAAGGCTGGAAATCTTTTAACAGTTTCTGTCCCTGAGAAAAAGTGTAGCTTTGACAACAAAATGCTTTTTAAACTAATTCAGTATCTCAAGAGGTACAAGAGAGAACCGGCTCTAAATTCACAAGAGAGCTGGCTTCTGTACAAACCAGGACTACAGCAATTAGCCAAAGAATCCATCAGCCAGTTGATTAAAAAAAGAAAGGAAGAACAAATCATTAATAGCAATATTGTTAATTGTGTCGGCCGTTCTTGAAGCCAGAATTATAAACACGCGCTGATGCCAGTTTTGCAAATGTGTTAATTTGCTGTTTATGTCTGATACTGAAAACCACATCTTCTCATTTGTTTAACGGCGTATTAATCCTGAGCAGCAGTCCCAGCACGTCTTCACAATGGTAGACATCTTTCACCTTGAACCTGCAAACACACTGATTCACAGCCGCAGCAGGGTTTAATGGAAAAAAAACAGCAAATGTCACAGAGGATTGTGACACCAGCATATGTGTCCCCTCTCTGATTTAAATGAGGCTTAGCAAGTGATAAATCTGTTTTCTCATCTGAAAACAGCAACTTGCTTCTGTCTGATTTCCAGGCTTACTGATGTAATGTGTTCGTCTCTTCATACAGATGCTTTTTTTAATGTGTGACGCTGTTGTTTTCAGTAAACTGTGAAGTCTAACTGCGATCACTGGAGTGCAAAGCGTCATCACGGCTGATTGAATCACATTTTCAGCCACTGAAGACCGACACAGGACTGTGTGTAGCTGGGATGATAGATTAGGTGCTTGACACATTATGCAATTTTTATTTTTTTTTTTGTGAATAACCGTGTCGCTCACAGCCCGGTTTAAATGCTGTGTAAGGTCCACAGTGCACGAGGGGAAGATTCTCCTCCGCATTTATTTTTGCTGCACCGTCAGCCGTGTCACCTGAACCGCTCGCCTAATGGGAGTCTGTCAAGCAGAACTTCTTCTGTACTGACACGACAGCCTCACTGCTCGCTGCAGTGTCCTCATTCTCCCTCCCTGTGTGCTGTACAGTGTGGGATGGATGGTGGAGATAGGGGTGGGATGGAGGAAAGAGAACACGGTGTGATGAACAGCATCATGGGGGTATATGTTTAGAAATGTGTCAGCCGTGATGGACCACGGTTATTGAGCCGCGTTGCTTTTGTTGTTCTTTATATAAGACCAGAGATCCCAGTGAGGTGTGTGTTTTCTCATCCTGCGTCAAGGTGCTGCTAAACCACCTGAAAGTACATCCTAACTTTAAATTTATTCCTAAACCGTCCATCATCTGACTCCAGTTAAAAGAGCACCAAATCATTCATGGACTAAATTAAATGAATCAGTGAGTGAGACCGACGCCATGATTTGATTTAAACAAACCTACACGTCGTGCTAAACGCTCATCATCAGACATCGTTTGTCCGTTTGGCATCGTGCACCTACTGTCATGTCTTTTTTGGTGATTTTCAGTTTTTCTGTAAGGTGTGCATCATGAAAACATTCCTCCTCGTTCCTCTTCTGGAGATCTGTAGTCGTCCACTTGGGTCACGTGAAACCGGCTCTAAGCTCTGCAGACATGTTCAGGATAACTGGGCTGGGCAGATATGATGTGTCATATTTAGGTGCATGCAGCAGACTTTCTATCAGCACTGATGTGGTGTCATATTTATCATTTAAAAAAATAATTAAAAAAAAGCATGTTTTTTTTAAAGAGAGCTTGAGAAAGTCAGTCGGATAAAAACAATCAAAAAAACTTCCATTCTTGCTTTTGCTGTACCGTCTGCTGTCATGCATCAGTGTTGTCGTGATGCAGAAATGACTTCGACACCCCTCTGAATGCATCGGTACTGACATGATACCACAGCAAAACATCAGGAAACACACTTGAATTACAGAAGGCTCATCTTCGTTAGCCACACAGCTACAGGGATGCTAGCCTGATAAAGTTATTGGTCTCACCAGAACACTGGCAGGAAGGACTTAACCGCTACAAAAGACTCTGTCATAGTGGCCCATTGTTAGCTAAACCTTTACAACGCCACGTAAAACCTCCTCGTCCATTCACAACAAGCAAAATTCAAACACGATACAACTGAAATAACAATCGCATAACAACTAATTTAACAATTTGGATTTAAAAAATATATTTCCCATGGGCCTTTGGGGCAACATGACCACCTTCCCGGGTTGCTACAGTCGTAAACACAGCAAACAAGCCTTCCGTCTCATTAAACGGCGAGAGGCTCCTCCTGGTGGTGCATCCAGGTACTACAGCTCATGTGCAGTACACTTGTCTTGTTTGTTAATATACTTTTATTGGTTCAGTTGTTAACAACAATTAATTGGTTAACATCCCAAAGTAAAGCGCTGTCTGTTTTTTAATGTAATAATAAAATGGGGAATCGTATTGGGGTTTTTTTTAAAAATTTTTTGTTAGGGCTTCTTTTTTTTTAGCCTTTATTATAGTGGAGAGAGAGACAGGAAATATGGGGAGAAGAGTCGGGGAAGGACCTACAGTAAATGGTGTTGGGCCGGACTGGAACCCAGGACCTCTGTGTCGGGGACGACAGGCCCTGTTCTGGGTCGCCCGTCCAGCCTGCTGAGCTATCCGGGGCCCAGTGTTGTTTTTAACAGCAGAGTCTTGTGTCGCCTTTCCAGTGCTGGTATACGGAGCGGTACCAGAAGAATTATTCACTTCCTAAACATCTGTATTGGCTTCAAAAATCCTGTGTTGGCCCGGCTCTGGTTCAGATACTTAAACCAGCAAAAGGGGATCATCACTCAGTGCTGTGAGGCTGTCTTTAAGCTGTATCGTAGATTTTAGTACAGAACCAGTCCGTAGACACACTGCACATACGGAGCAGACGACTGATTTGTCAGATTGTTGTTTGTAGGAATTGGTTTTATTTCTGCAGCTTTGTTTTTGTTCTTTTGAGCCGTAGCGCTAAAAGCTATTCGCTCTGCTGTTGGAGCGCATGCTGTTGTCAGTTCACTTGAACATTCACTTTGCTGTGTTTGTTTGTGCGCTCTCGTTGCTAACGTTGAGTTCCTGCTGCTCTGTGCCGAGCAGGTACCGCCGCTGAGCTGGAAGCAGCACAAAGCGGTTAGAGCGAACCCAAAGGGTGTTGGACAGAAATCCAAAACTGGCACCTAAAAGACACTAAAACACAGAGCTGGATGGTTCTGCCAGGCTGGCGGCCGTCCTCTCTGGGTTTGTCACGCCGAGCAGCACCTTCTACATCCACGCAGTCAGAATCTCATCGACGGAAACATTTTGACCGCAGCAGCAGCAGCTTTAAAGTTATGCAGTGTTGGTGGAATTAATTGGAAGAAGGCACTCGCGAAAACAAATCAATATCCACGCTGGCTCTCTGAACCACATGTGGCTTTGAACCTCGGAGGGAAGGACAAAGAGTGAAGTGGAAGCGAAGTATTTGGAAGGAGCAGCAGCGGAGTTTGCCAGCAGCGCTGAATGTGCCCAAGTAAATATGGGTTTTCTTAATGAGGCAACAGGAGAGTGCACCTGCTGCTCACACACACACACACACACACACACACACACACACACACACACGGTCCATAGGTGAATATCAGAGCTTTGCAGTGTCTGTGGCTTTTCTTGTGGCGATGGTTAAGACGTGGCACCAATACCAATGTGCAGCTGCCGGCCTGCCGTTGGAACTGATTACTGGAGAACAAAGTGGGAATGGATGGAAGGACGGACGGACTGATGCTGGCTCCGTAGTACGACATTGTGTGTCGATAGAGACGTGGGAGACGAGGGGAAGAAGTTTGACTGTGTGTTTAATTTGTCCTCCGGGAGGCTGTGGCTCAGCGGACTGAGTAATCATATTCATTTAGCTGAAACTCTGGAACATAATTAAAATATTTATTCCACAAGCCGGAGCAGAAATCGTTTTCAGAATAGACCGTTGTAGGACAGATGTGTTAGCGCCGGAGTCGGCGGCGGCGGCGTCAGACAGGTGTGAAGCCTCCGTCATTAATCACTGTCTGCTCCTCCAGCGCTCACAGCTGCACTCTTTCTTTCTTCCTGCCTCCTCCCTCCCTCCATCCTTCTCCTTGTCCTCCCTCCTGCCCAATGCACAGTTAAAATCTAAATTCAGCTCACACTGGAGGATGGATTCTGTGTACAGTGCCAGACTCCCCAGCGCCCCCTCCCTGGTGCACATTAACCCATTCTTGCCCTTCCCTTCCTCCCGGCCTCACCTTTCTTTGCAGTCTGTCCATCACGTCGCTTTTCTCAAACGCCTCCTGCAGCTTTTCCTGCCTCTTATTTTTCTGTCATCTGTCCATCCATCCTGCCCTCTTTTCTTCCATGTGTTTGTCCGGCTCTGGGTCGGTGTGAGAGAGGCCCGGAGGGTTGGCATGGCAGCCTGGCATGAGCGCACAAGCCTCCCTCGTGGCCTCCTGGGGTGCCCCACGGGAGGACTGGGAAACCGTTATTTACAGTACATCCTTTTTATCCCACTCCTCCGTGCCTTCGTTTTCTGGCTCTTGTCTTTCTCGCTCACTTGAAGCCCTTTTACGAGAATAATCCAGCTGTTCCTGGAGACGGACTTCTAAGAACGACGCTTAAGAATCCATTAGAGCCGACTGGAGCTGGAGGACGGTGAACCGTTACACGGGGAGTGTGTTTACAGATGTTGGCGAGTTTCTGTGTGTGAGAAATAAATAGTATTAAGCCTTTTGTGGTTCCAGAAAGAGCTGCTAAGGCAGTGTCATAAATTTCCACGTGTTCCATCAGTTGGGGCTAAAAACTACAGATTTGGAAATAAAAAATAAAAAATAAAAATAAAAGTTAGCGAGTAGTGAGCTTTAGGCTGAACTACACACTCATCTGTCGCTGGTGAAGCTGCAGCGCGGTTAAAGGTTCAATATGTGAGAGTTTGAACATAAATATAGCATTAGTAAAACATTAATATAGTATTTTTATTTATTTTTAATACAAACAAGCAAAACAGTAAACAATACAAACAACACCACACTGAAGCAAGGACAACTTTACAACTACAACAAACAAACAAACAAACAAACAAAAACACAGGGATCCTAGCCAAGTTGTTTGTTACGATAAACGATGTTGGAGATGGCCACGCTGCACAACCACAACAAACAAACAAACAAACCTCTACGTCTGTGTGGGTGGAGGAGGATCCTGGTGTAGACAGCACATCGCTTAATGCTGTATTAATGCTATAGATACATAAATATAGCATTAATATAGTAATAATGGGATTTCCTCTGCAGCTCTCCTGCCCCTTATTTGTCCAGCATCGCACCAATACTACATTTATGTATGTATGTACAGTCATGACTGGATAATCCAACCCTTAACAATCCTAAACCTGCTGTCTGACAGGTTTGTAGGAAAAAGTCACTGATCTGCCTCATAGGAATGAATAAAAAGGCATCAAATGACAGAAATCGTGTGATGACCGTCGACCAACGTGGCATCCACCTTCAACATTTTCAAATCATAGGAAATTTAATAACTAACTTTTATCCTCAACTTGTGATGTGAAAATGTGAGAGTTTGATTCTTATCTTTTATTTAATTTTCCCTGTATCTGATCTTTTGGGCTCTTTGGAGCCAGAGAGCTCAGCGAGCTCGTTTCTGACAGTGACCAAGTTCAAACGTGTTATACAAGAAGTTCTGCTGAATGATGCCGGGTCCAAAGTGGAGCGTTCACACATCTGAACTAAGACAAAGGTGCTGCTGTGTTCAAAAGCATTCTGTGAACATTAAAATGGTACAAGGCCGCAGTGTTTTCTGGCTCGGCTTCATTGTGTTGCGGGTGAAGAATCTTTAAACCATCAGATTCCTTCCTGTGTCCCACACAGCCTCACTCCTCACCCCGTCCTCCGGCGCTTCCCTCTCACAGTCCCTCCTTTAGATTAACTGCACAATGATTCTTTCAAATGCTCTCCTTCCTTCTTTCCCACACGAGCGTGCTGACACACTTTCAGTATAAAAAAAAAAACAAAACAGCAGGAATACGTGTGCGTTTAAAAGCCTCCAGGACTTATTATGGTGCCGCTGTAGAGACGGACCAGAAGCAACACCTGCTTATCAGCATCTCATCTGGATTTCACTGCATCACTCTGAGTCCCTGAGTGATTTAAATCAATGCTTTCCCCCGGTTTACGTCTCACACACACACACACACACACACACACACACACACACACACGGTGGTGGACACATGCACTCCCGCTGTCAGGCAGCTCATTAGCTGAAGTGAGTGGTGGCGTGCTGGGCTCCGATGGCGAGGCCTCCCGGTCATTTGGGGTAGACTGCCTGGACTGCAGCCAGCTGTGTGTGTGTGTGTGTGTGTGTGTGTGTGTTTTATCCCATTGGTGTGTATTTTAGGCTGTTGTTCGGGGTCCTCGCTATGACGGACTTGTGTGCAGTTGGCATGGAACCACACGCAACGCCGCAGAAGATAACAAAACACACTCATACAGGCTGTTGTCTCGGAGCTCTCAGTGGCCCCCCATGTTTGTGTGATGTTTGACTTTGCTAGTCCTTGTGCTTCTGGATCCCTCTGGCAGACTTGCTAGTGCTGCTTCACGTGTTTGGTCTGTGCAGCTAGTTGTCCTCACAAGAAGAGCAAAGAAGAAGAAAGTCACTAGAAGTCAATTTTTCTGTATTTGTTGTGCTGCTGTGCAGTCGATTTTATCCTCACATTTTGGGTTATATTAGCACAGGGGATAAGTTTTTAGATTTTTTGAAAATTTTTATTGTTTTATTATTGTAATTTTATTGTTGTTGCTTTTAAAAACATTTTTATATATTTTTAAAAATATTTTTGTATTTATTATTATTTTCTTTATATATATTTCTATTTATTTTTTATTCTCTTTAATAAAACATGCATATCAAACAAGAGCCCTGGTCTTAAGAGGTTCAGGAAAAGGGTGGTCGCACCCAGTAAAGTCAATGTAGTGTCTCAAGTGTTTGCACAATGTTGTGTTTAAGGAGACGGCATCCAAGGCTTCAGGGTCTCCGTTTCCCCTCACGGTGCTGTACAGCTGGCGTCTCGGCGTATCCCATCAATGCTGATATGCAAAGGATCTCCATAGTTGTCAGCAAGCTCACATGACTTTGATCATAGTTTTAGCTGCATTCGGCGTTTGGGAGGTAAAGGAATGCTGAGGGCCTGCAAGGGAATGCATGTCTCTGTGTGTCCTTGGTCAGCTGGGCTCATTAAGGTCCAGCTCTGCAGGTTTACTCATTAAGCCCACAGGGCGGCCGCAACAGGAAGGTGTGGCGCCAGCTGAGCTCCTTGATTGGCTCCCGGAGTCAATCAGGACTTTGTGTACGCCCGTTTGTCTCTGCCCTCTTTGCTCTGACTTATTCATCCTCTCAAGGCTTTTCCTACAGTATCAATAAAACATAAACTTCCTCCCCTTATCCTTCGCCCTTGTTGTTTTTATCCTTCTGCTGCGCTCTGAATCATAAGCAGTCTTCACATTCCTTTGCCTGTAAACTCCTGCGTCTCTGACAGGTCTGTTGTTGCAGCGCCTGAAGGATTTTCACTCCCGTGTGAGCCGAGGAGAATATGTGACCCGTGGGTTTGTGAGAGTCTGACAATGTAAAGTAGTGAAGTTAAAAACAAGCTTGTACTCTTCAAATGTCATCAAATGACAACCATCAAATATTCAGACCTCAAACAGGTGATGCATGTTCCTCTCCTCCGACCGGCGCCGTGCAGAAAGACTGCATCAACAAAGCGGAGGTGAGATGGAGGTGGGGACTTATCTCCACCTTCGTCTGCTATCTTACCTGTGTTGGGTGTCATTAAACCAGGTGACCCTTGAGGCGTATTTGTGGTTTTGGTCTTGGCAGAGCTCGTTGCTCGTTAGCCGCGGGTTTGTCAGTTCCTCTTTGAGCTCTGTTGAATCCGTGCAGAGTGAAGATTTCTTGGTTTGAAAGCTTTCACGGCCTCGAAGCAAATTTGGAAAGAATCTTGCTTCCCAGTGGTCTCTGGTTCTGGTTCTGGTTCCCAACATCTAACGCTGCTCATATCAGCGCTGGCGTTATTTGTCACCCGTGCCCTCTGTGTTGCCCCTGCAGCCAGGACAATGAGTCCGGGACAACCCGTTCATCTGGGATCAATTAACCCAGGCAGGCAGACTCAGCCAAGTGCCCGTTTCTGACTACGCTCAACATAATGATAGGCTTTCAACCAGTAATGCCTTTGTTCTGGATGGGTCTGTTTGTTTTCTTCCTCTGGTCAGATGCAAGTTTCAAGGGGTGCATCTGAGAAGGTCTATTTCTGCCCTCTTGTTTTCGGGTCTTTCGAGTTTCCGTTGCGTTTGAAGTCTCCGTACTTAATTAAAACTTAGGGCTGGCGATCATGAGTGTGGCTGAGAATGCCATGCAGAATGGCATCTTGGGTTGAACAGCGGTTGGCATTTGATGTCAGAAACCCCAAATCGCTCCCCAAATGTTTCCCTTCTTGATTTTTCCTCCGTTTCCCACTGTTTGTCTTCATTCCTTTCCTTCTCCCATATTGGACTTTAACATGGGCCCGGCGAGGTATTTTGAGGCTTGTCAGTCTATTAATCCTCCCCAGCGAGCAGGGTTTGGTATTAAGAAGTGGTTTTGAATTGAAACCAGCTCCGTGTTTTAAGGATTCGGCCAGAAACCTTTTGAATGCTTTCAGAGCTTTTTCTTTCTTCCTTTAGAATGAGGTTTGGTTCTGCTGCACTGTCCACAGATACACCACCACATCCACGGCGTGCTGAGCTAAAGCCTCCAAAACAAGCCAGACAAATAATAATAATGATGCTCAAGATGTCCTGCAGAATTGAGTTCCTTAGCTGTAGTCATATAGCCAAGAAGCAGCTCATCTGTCCGACCCAATCAATTAACCAGGTTCTCCATAAGAACTTCTGCACATGCATGAGGCAGAATGTAGATTTTCCTTGTAACATACAGTATTTGTTGCTGTTTTTTTAACCTAATTAATGGCATGTATAGGAATCTGAATGCAGTGACAGTTGGAGATAATGAGCACAGAATCAAACATGGCCCGTCCAGTTGCAGGGGAACAGTCACCGTGGTCTCTCAGATCTGAACTCGCTGCTCTGCGCCGCTTCACGCCTCCCTGACAGACGTCACCTTCTTCAGTCCATCATCTCTTCTCCGGTTCATTTCAGGCACAGATGCTTTGATAAGCTCCAGGTTCAGGTGTCGGCGAGTCGTTCCCTCCGCAGACGTGAGCACAAGGAGTCATTAACGAGCTAAAACATAGGAGATTATTGGTTCCTTCTGGTGTGTAGAAAGCACATTAATACACAGCTTCAAACAAACTGAAGTGCTTGAATTATGCAGATGTTTGAGCGTCTGGACTCTCTCAGCGCTCTCATGGCCTGCTCATGGAAGGCAGGTGCTCACGTACCTGCTTTGGCATAAACACACCGTTCTGATGTCTAGTTTCCACTTCTCAGATTCAAAATTTGTCGTATTTCTTTCAACCTTCTCTGACATCTTATCGACCAATCAACCAGTCCACTAATTACAGAGTAGCTGACAGTGATGATGACGGTTAGCTGCAGACTGACGGAGGATTGTCTCTAGAAACCAGGATTAAACGGTGTTTCCCTGGAAGTGTTTGTGGCTTTGCATCCTGTGTGTGGAACGGAGAAGAGAAGCTGGAGAGCGATGTTCAGACCCTGCACACCTGGCTGGTTGTTCTGTTTAGTCCGTCTGATTGTCGGGTGGTTTGGAGGCAGTTCTCCAAGTTTTCCAGACTTTCAGACCAAATCTTCACCAAATATGTTTTTTCTTCAGCTTGAGGCCTTCACGCAGGAGTACACAATATTTATTTATGTATTTATGTATTTTTTAGCATCATTGGACGAAACTTTCCTACAGCGTATTATACTTTAACGGGTCTGAGAGTCTTCCTGGTCCTGGTCCAGTTTCTAGGCCCTTAACGGTCGACTTTTAAAGCCAGAGCAGGTACGACGGTGAGAACAGAGTGAGCTTTAACCGGTCGGATGGAGAACTTTCACTCTAATCAATGAGTGAATGCTAACTGTGAGCTGGACTGTTTTTGCAGATTTTAACCTGCTGTCATCTGGTGAGAGGGGCTCAGGAGGAGGTCTGGACTTTCAGATGTTCTCCTCCTGCCTCTTGCAGACTCCTTCCCTCCGCTGCTTTATGTGAAGACGTCCACGCTGTGTCCATGTTTGTGTAGTTTTGCATCATGTGTGGCTCAGGAGGATTTTGTAATGACGTTGAGAAAGCGTGTTTGCTGTGGATCAGTCACGTCTGGCTGATACCCGGTCCGTTTATCGAAGCCGGTATTGGTGCTGATATTAGTTCTCACACCGGCTGCGTTGACCTTAGTGGCACAATTGGCGACACATACGAATACCGTGCGTGCTTGATATGGGCCGGGCTTGATATGGGCCGGGCTTGATATGGGCCGGGCTTGCACAAGACGTGGTTGCAGCGCTGGGAAGCAGCACCAGTCGACCTTTAACAGAACCCTGTCAGACGTGTATTTATTTGACTTGAACCCGTCCGTTCTGTAGATTCAGGTCTATTTATTCAGGTAAATATCCTCGATCCCCTGTTTGGACTGGCGGTTCTGCGGTTTGAAGGCCCGCCCTGTCGTCAGTCAGCCGGCTGAAGTGATAATCAGCTCTGTGGACTTTGTGCAATAACGTTCAGGTTTTTGTGCAGCTAAAAATAGCCGGCAGGTGTTTACAAGGTGCTACACTTCAACATGGTGTGTGTGTGTGTGTGTGTGTGTGTGTGTGTGTGTGTGTTATCTAAACACTTTCTTACATCAGGCCATGAGGGCCACGTTCCAAGAAACACAAGCCTGCTTCCAGCGTGTGTTTTATCCTGACATACGTGGAAATTCAGTGCATCTGGACATTTGGTTATTAAAGCGACGGCAGCAGCTCACCGACGGCTCTGCTGTGTCAACACAACCCTATCAGTGAAAAGGGAAGTGCCACTGTGGCGGAATGGAAAGCGTTTTCCCAAGGTCACGCCCCAGTTTTCATGATAGTTAATATTTGTGCTCATTGTGAGCGTCGCTGTTGGACACGTGTTTGATGGTTCTGGACGGTTTTCATGGGCCCACATGTGACCAACGCGGCAGAAAGAAGAGACGCTCGCAGCTGATTCTGTGTTTGGAGATTTGATCTGTGTGTGTTTTCATGCAGCTTCATCAACCTTTGCTTTTACTTTTACTTTTGTCCAGACCAGGTGTGAGTGTTGAAGTCAAACCTGAGCAAGAATCAACTTTTCTTCTCCAAAAACACATTTAGCCTTTAGTGGTTAAAACACATAAAGCACATTATGTTTTATGGACAGATCTGTTCATCAGTTAATCGTCTTTTGTTTGTTTAACTTTGCATAACGAGTGGCGCCGAACGATTTCATCAAATATTGCAATTTGTGATCTAATTAAAGTTGAGCTGCAGCTTGATATTCACTGTAGTAGTTTTTAACCACGTGATGCAGCGTTACTGCGTGAAACACCGTCAGAATATGACCTGTTTGATATTCTAACGCAACCAGAAGGACTGGAAGATGTTATTTGTTCATATCTTGTTCCAATGTGTTTTTATTTCTTTTTTAAATAGTCATAAGAGTTTCAACAATGATCACAAAAACTAACTGCGCTCAGTTAAATAAAGTAATAATAATAATAATAATGAAACTGTGATTATTTAACACGTGATGGGATGTCTTTGATGTTGAGGTGCCATTCATGGCTCAGAGCTTAGTGTTCACATGCCAAAATAAATAAAAATCTAGTACGAAAATAATGAAAATTAAATATTTCCTGGGTTAAGACTGTTATGAGACGTATATCCTGATTCACTCCAAGACTTGTTCTTTGCAGAGCCCCTCTCCTCCTTATTTATTTTTCTTTCATCTTCTCACTCGGCCCGATGTCCTCGGCTGTGAGTTGTGGTGACGTCCACTGCTGCTACAGCCCGGATGACGTTAACACATGATATAATATGGACTTTTATTACTTTGATTGGTCCATTTAGTTGTGTTCTACATGTAGGTAACGTATAATATTACGGATCGCTGTCAAATACCGTCGGCGTGCATGAGCAGTAACACCAGAAAGAAGCCGCGGAAATCACTTGTGTGCAGACGCCATGAGCAGTGTGTCCTTGCCAGCCAATCCTGTCCCGTGATTTGCATCATATGGTAGCAACATGCCGCTTTTGGTTACGCCTAATAGCCTAAAGCAGGCTGCAAGGTGGAGCGGTGGTTAGCACCGTGACCTCACAGCTAGAAGGTCGCCGGTTGGCGTCCCGGTGAGGACACCCGGGATCTTCCTGCGTGGAGTCTCCATGTTCTCCCCGTGCAGCATGGGTTCTCTCCGGGTTCTCCGGCTTTCTCCCACAGTATTTCCTGCTTAGAAACATTTTGGCGTTTTAGGAGGTTTTCACCAGCCTCAAAATAAAGTCACCAGCGCCGCAGAGCCCGAGTTTAGGTGACTCACCAGAACTAGAACCACCGCCAACAATAACACACGTAGCACCTGTTAAACCATCAGCACCACCATCGACAGCGTTAGCATAAGAGAACAAATATGAAACGTGAGTGTTGGATAATCTCAGAACGAGAAGAAACTGCAGCTGAAATGCGTCCGACACTTTTCCATCTGAAAAACTGCAAAGTGGTTCTAACGCTGGTTCTGTTCAGCGTGACCAAATATAGCTTCCCGCGCTGCTCGGGCCCTCTCACCAGTAGATGGGCTCTTGTGAAGTTTGGATATTGTAGCACTTAGATTTAGGACTAGTGCTCCAGTGCGCTCCTCTCTGTTCGCCCGGCGCCGTGGACCGTGGCTGTGCCCTGCAGGGTTTGGACTTTGAAGAGTAATAGCTGTAAGGTAGGAAGCTGCAGCGTGCTGCGTGCAGGATTTTGCCACAGTTGGATCAGTTTTCCACGAGCGGTTTAATGTTTTGGCACAAATCAAATTCTGACTGTTATTTTTTTTTTCATGCGATCCCAGGAAACGATATGTAGACGTTCAGATGCAGAACTTTTGCCCATCAGCAGCCCTCACGCTGCTCAGATCGGCCTCGTCGGCCTGGATTGACCCGTTTAAAACCCTCTCCGCGTTGTGATGGGCGGCCAAGAGGAAATCATTAGCGCCTCTGTTCCTGTTCACCACACCAGAGCGTGACGGGAGGGGGAGCTGGTGTCTGGGTGGTGCTCTGAACTTCCTGTCTCTTGTACTGCTGACTTGACGTCTTTTGTGTGTGTGTGTGTGTGTGTTTGTGCGTAGTCCTCGGAGCGAGTGTGTTTGTGTGTGTGGGCTGTTATGCTGGGGTCACGGTTCAGGTTGAAGTTTGGCCAACTCGGAGCCAGCGAGGAGTTACCGAGTTTATTGCTGAGACTGTGAGTCAGACAGTCGTACGGATGCATCAACCTGCGAAGCAAGGAAACGTTCAGTGGAGACACCAGAGCGCACACACACCCACATCCATCACAATATTATTGAAATCACAGGACCTCCAAGTGTGATACCAAAACCGCAGGAGCTGCAGTTCTTTGATAAAAGGAAAATGTGTCACAACACACTGTTATAAATGAAACGCTGGTGCTGCTGAGAACCCGGCCGACACATCCTGCTCTATAGGAACCGGCTTGTTTGGTGCAGATCACATCATCATCATTAGATTGTTTACAGCGGAAAAGAAAACGCAAAAATTACCATTTTCAGTACAACTGTGAATCATATCACAATAATTGCAATGTAATGCACATTGTTTATCCCCTAATACACATCCATCCATCATGTCTACACCTTAATCCTCACCAGGGTCATGGGGGGCGGAGCCTATCCCAGCTGACTCAGGGTGAAGGCAGGTTCACCTGGACAGGTAACCAGTCTATCACAGGGCTACACTTAGAGACAGACAACCAAGCACACTCACATTCACACCTACGGACAATTTACAATCACCAATTAACCTCAGCATGTTTCTGGACTGTGGGAGGAAGCCGGAGAACCCGGAGAGAACCCACGCTGCACGGGGAGAACATGGAGAAAGATCCCGGGTGTCCTCACCGGGACGCCGACCAGCGACCTTCTAGCTGTGAGGCCACGTTGCTAACCACTGACCCACCTGCAGCCCCCTAATCAACATGCATATAGAATATATAAAAAACAAGCAGCAAGTCAGGGAAGATGTGCACATAGAGAAGTTCATCTTATCAGCATAAAATAAATCACATTTTCTGATGATGATGATGATAATAACAATAATAGCTTTATTTGTGTAGCACCTCTAAGAACAACGTTCACAAGGTGCTTTGACAGTGAAACATGCAATACAAAGACAAGCAAGGAAGTCTTAAGACTTAACTAAAGCAAGTTAAAAACGACTTCACACCAAAGAACGAGGCAGCTAAAAAAGTTAAGAAATAATAATAAAAGAGAACCTGCAGGGTTCTCGCCAGCGTTCTAACAGACCTGCCCTCAGCGCTGTACCAGAACCTCCCGGGTCGACCCACTGCTGCTGCTGATGCTCTGATGAACTCGGAGTCAGAGAATGTTTTCCATTTACCAAGAACTAAAAGTGATGATGTAAAACGGCAGCTTCAGTCCAATTAGACTGATTTGGTAAACGAGCTGCCTCCAGATGACGGGTACTTTCACTGTCTCTTAAATGTGCAGCTCCATCCTTTATCTGTTAAAGCACCGCATGTGAAAGCTAAACGTGTCCCTGTGTCTGTTTCCAGATGTATGGCCGCTACACCCAGGAGCTCGGGGTGTACGCCAAAGAGGAGGCCGCTCGGCTGAGGGAGAGCGGGCAGAGGAGGTCAGGCGACCGCAGCCGGACCCTGGACCTGCTGGAGTACGACAAGGGACGCTGCGCCAAATGTCGCAGTAAGTGTTGGGATGGACGAGCTGCTGCTGCTGCTGCTGGGGTCCAGCTTCAGAGCAGTCAGAGAGCTTCATAGACTGATAAAGTTAGAAGCGTTTGGGGATTTGATAAACGGCTGGATTATGCAGCAGCAGCTGAAAAGAAAAGCTTCATTTACCAGGAAATCTGCAGGAACATGAGCAGGCAGGAGGCAGGAGCCATGCTAGAGATGGTAAAACAACTAGATAGATTAAATGGAGCTTTTAATAAAAGAAGGTTTTTCTTTAATATAACTAGAATTAAATGTCTTCATGGACTCGGTGGGGTCCACATGTTTGTTCCAGCCAGAATACCTCTGAGGTCTTTATTCGGCTTTAACTTAAACTGACTGAGTTTTATCTGACTCTTATTTATCTTTATCCACTCTGTCATGCGTTTCCTGCTGCTTATCCAGGTCCTGTTTAGAGTCCAGTTAGTCATATTTGTCAGAGTTGTTGTCACAGCTGGGAAGTGCTGACAGAAATGTGATATTAATAACTTCATGCACTCGGTAAGTAGAAGAACTTGGTATGACGCTGCCTTCTTTATCCACCTGAACTCCAAACATTTTCTGTTTTTTTTATTTTTTTTTGCTCCTGTCATGTTTTTCCTCACTGTGGGCTCATTTTACACTGAAATATAAAGTTCTGCACCTCCATGGAAACAGAACCACGACTACAGAGAACTTTAACGTGTCTTCTATGCAGTATGAAACCACGACAGGAACAATGAAAGTTTGTTTTTCACTTCGATGTCTTACAAGGGAAAGAAAACAAAATGCAATCAATAGGGACAGTATGTTAGCAGCACTGTGGGACACTCGGTCTGTCGCTGTTTGACGAGACCTGTTTACATCTTCACAACCTCCATAAACTCTGAATTGTTCACACCACTCTTACAAACATGTGTCACCGTGCTGAATCTATCAGTAACATTTAAGCCACTTCATTCGCTGAACTGATCAAGTGTGTTTTATTTTCCTCTCGGTCTCTTTTGTCGTCTCCTCTGTCAACACGACCTGCAGTCCACCTGCATTTATTGTCATGTGACAGTCACACCTGAGTGTGTTAAAACTTTTCTGTCGCTCTGAGGAGAACTTCATCGTTTTAATCATCACGGGGTGCAAACAGTTTATGAACAAGACGTGTCGTACAAACTGATTTTAGTGAAATATCACAGGTTTAGGCTCTGATTGGATCACTTTTCATGACAGAGCTGCACATTAAAGGCTGTCAGAAAGCTGAAAATCTGTAGATTCTTTCTGTTTTTACGTTTGTTGTGGCTCTGGTTTGACTTTACTTTGGTCTTTTAGAAGCAAGTCGGTGTCTTTTACTAAATTACTGGAAGTCTGGACGTGTCAAGGACTGGATGAAATATGAAAGAAGTTATTCTCTAAACCATTTTTAAGAGGAAAAGTTGAAGACTCCACTTATTAACAGTTTTTGGTGATGACACGGTTCAGAACATTTCTAGAAAAAGAAATGTGATCTTCCGTCTCGGCGACAGCGTTCGGGCCCCATTAGAAGACACCGCTGACAGGATCGCTCCATAAAGCAGCCTGAGCCGGCGGCGGCGGCGCTGCCCGAAGCAGGAGCATCATGTGGACATTACCTCAGTGGTGGGAGTGTCGTACTGAAGGCACTGTGATGGATCTGAAGCAGACGTAGTGCTTTGAGCCCGTGGAGCGTTGATCACGCTGAACGGAGCAGGAAAGGAGCTGCAGCGCCAGACAATCATCACAACAGCCCGTCGCTGTAAAACAAAATGTGTGCAGCATCTCAGGACTCACGTGAACGCTCCCGGCCTTCGTCTGTGTGCTGCTGCTGGTGATGAACAGATAATGAGTGCACAGCACACATAACAGGACGGACAGACTGTAAACACGAGTGGGGGATGTCTGCAAGATCCTGGTGGAAGATGAGATAGACCTTCTCTGACCTTTTCCTAGGTTTCCTTTCTACTCGTAGTTGACGCACATGCAAATACACACAAACCGTCGGTTCTGCACGGTGGAGTAAGTCAGCGCTTTATTTGTCCAAAGGTTTGGCTGCACCGATCGAGTCCGATTAAAGCACCCGATCGGTCGACACTTGACTTGGGAGGAATTTCTCAATTGTGTTAAAGCTGCAGCAGGAAGGCGGCCCGAGTGATTGATTGGATTTACTGTGGGTCAGAGATTTCTCACAGCTGAATTTCCCCCATGACTAAGCAGGGCCCCGGAGCGCCGCCAGAACCCTGTGAACTATGACTAATCATTTTCATCAGTGGCACCTGAAATTTAGCAGGTTTGTCTGTGTGTCTCATGAAAACATCCAGCTCCAGTGAATCAGGCAGTGAAACGCCTGATGTCTCTGTTTTCAGGACTGTTTGTAGAAACCCAGCTGTCTGCTCTGCAGTACCTGAGCGGCGACCAGAAGGCTGCCTGTGCACGGCGGCCTCACGGCGCCTGCTGATGCATGCAAGCGGTTCAGGGATTAGTAAAGTGTTGCAGCTACTGTTAAACTGCAGGTGAGGCGTTTTGGGGTGTCAGTAAATTGTAGCTTCAGAAAACACTCTGAGTTAGAGCTTCTTAAACGGAGGATTCACAGATCTTCACTTTGGTCGGAGGTGTTTGAAAGAATTGATTTGGTTGGGTTTTCATGTGGATGACAGGACACATGGTAGAAACATGTCTTGGTTTTGTGAGATACCTGCTACGTGTGGACGAGGCCGAGGTCCTGCATCGTTTACATAATGTGTGAAGTAATTACCAAAAAAAACATAGTCGGAAAAAGGGGTGCACCTAAAGAAAAAAACAATCCATAAAGTTAGTACGGCGTTCTGAACTTTCTCTGTTAGCATCACTAATCTACACTCATCCCAGAATTCAAAGCACCGACGCCCGGCTCTCTCCTCGTCGGCAGAGCGTCCTGTTTGATGAAACTTTATTGGAATTCCTTTGTGCTCATATTCAGCGCGAGCAGCCGTGACGCAGCCTGATAATTGATCTGTACGGTGCGGTCATAAAAGATGCAGAGCGGCTGATTAAAGAGTGCAACACGACTAAACACAGCGTCTGAGCCGCTTCAGGGTTCTGCTGGGACTTGATCTTTGTTTTTCCTCCGACGCCTTGTGCTTTGCGTTTCTGTCGCGACGCCAAAGGTCCAGAAGGATGAAGCCGATGTGACGTGTTAGTTACACGACTGTCATAAATTAACTTTGGTGTTAATTCTCTCTGGCAGCTCTGTCCTGGTTGTTGAACCTACAAACAGGGTTTATTGGTCAGTGTGTTCATGCAGACTTCTTTAGTGGGTTTCTCTGGAGCTTAGTTTACACCCTCGTTCCTCCGGGGGAATCCAGGTAGGGGAGCTGAGTTCTGGTTCCCTGGGGCGAGATCCTCTGGGGGGGAAATGCCAGCTGGCCTCAGCCTCGCTCTCTTTGGGTTACGTGGCTCCGCTGAGCTGAACGCCGGCCGTCCTGGAATCACAGAGCTGGCTGTTAATCGGCTCAGCTCGCTCTTCAAACACCCTGCGGCTACAAACTGTAGAAGACACGGAGCTGTTAATCGAACCGTGAGTGAAACATAACACCTGTCACATCAAATAGAGGGATCAAACCAGCTCAGGTACCAACAATACCATCATAAACCAGAAGAAGAAAATGATGATTACTAATGTGAGAATCACAGTAGCATCAGAGCAGCAGAGCGAGCAGGACCTAATGCCTGATGAGGTCTATCTGCCAGAACAGGCAC
>NW_007578104.1:139108-145744 GCF_000690725.1 Stegastes partitus | reverse complement strand
ACACACACACACACACACACACTATTATAACTGCTCACTCACACTGTTTTGCTGTTTATATTTCACACACATGCACACAAACACACACCCTCCTGCTCATTTTCTGCTGTTTAATGATGCTGAATGGTCCAGCCTATCACATGCGTTGTGCGGCCCTGCGGGCGTTGTCATCATTTCAGCTGTGGGTTGACAGTCAGTGTGTTTATGATGCCGGTACGACTCCCCCCCCGGTAGCCGACCCGGCCCCACCTGCTCCAGGCGTAGTTCACAGCCCAGTGTAATGAGAGCGGAGCAGCTTGAACAACAGGTAGCGCCTCCGTCATTATGGCCAGCAGTGCAGCAGACAGAGCGCTGGAGTGGCAGGAAGCTGCCGGCGGTTCAGCCGACTGTAGCCTGTTAATATGTATACAGTGCCAACTGTAATGCTCGTCTGTTTCATAGGGAGCAGTGTGAGGAAGCTTCAGCTGCCTGAGAACAATCTACCTGGTATTAATGTGAACATGTCACACAAGGTGTTTGCACATATCGGTGATTGAAGGTCGGGCTGCAACTAAAGGGTGTTTTTAAGTTATTTGCTGATTATTTTCTTGAATAATTAGTTATTAGTTGGTCTATAAAAACAACCTTCAGTGTTTCCCAAAGCTCAAGAAGTGTCCACAACCGATAGATTATTAGTTTTAGAGGAGGGAAAAAAACAAACTGTGTATGTACACTTTCATTTCTGAAAAGGTTTCTCAACCCATTAATCTATTATCAAGATAGTTGTCATAGTTGTTAACGAATCATTAATTGTTGCCGCTCTACTCTGAGTTAATTAGATGTCCACTTTGTGTTGTTAGTTTAAAGTGTAAATGTCTAATTTCTATTAGCATATTTGAACAGTATTAGCATTAGCATGTGTGCTGCCTGCTGACACTAAATTCACCAAATGCAGACTTAAGCAGATCTATAGACTATATAAAGGATAGATGTGGTGACTTTGGTGTCACCCACTGATTTGTAGACGGTCGTTTTGAAGCCTTGAGTTTGGAATTTGACGGTTGCCATCTTGGTCTTTTGAAACCAGATGCAACCTGTCAATCACAAGGTGGCCCCGCCCTAAAACACACCTGCTTTATCGTCTATTTTACCACAAACTGAACATCGTGCTGTGTTAAAGGAGACTTAAAACTAGCGATTGAGACTAGTTCTTTATTAGAAAATATTAACAGATTAAGTGAGAAGGACGGTCACTTTCTTATAGACTTCTATCCAATCAGACATCTTTTTGAAACCAGAAGAGTCTCCCCCTGCTGGCTGTTGGAGAGAATGCAGGTTTACGTTTGTTCCACGTCACTTTTCAGACGTGGAGGCAGCGTCCATCCGTTACAGACAGTCTACGAGGAAACGTGGTGAACTGTAGAATCTGATTTGTTGACATGTGTTTTGACTTCCTGTTTTACAGTGCAGGTATGTTTGCTTTCTTTAAAAGAAAAATGAATACATTAAACACATAAAGTAAAAATCAAGAGAAGAACAAGACAGATCCTTTCAGGTCCTAGTCTACAGTTAATGTTACCAACACCTAATGAACTGCCACTGTCCCCTCTTAGCTTTATCTTGGGAGCAGGTGAGCGCAGCACAGACGGCAGGTATATGTGTGATGTGTTACTGGCTGTAATTTGTATTAAGCCTGAGGCCAAAACACCGCAGCCTGGTCCACTTGTGCAGGATGACAGCCTTCACCGTGCTCTCACATCGTCTGTTGTTGTGCAGACTGGACGTCTCTCATCGAGGCCCCGAGCAGCCGAGCAGCTCCTCTCAGCGCCGCTGCGATGCTGCGATGTTGGAAGTCCTCGTTAATAATGTGGACAGTCAGACTTATGTAGGGCTCCGTCGTCCGGCAGGACCACAAGTCTTCTTGTAGCTGCGTAATATTCTCCTGATGACAGCTCTGTTTCAACTCGTGTCTTGCATTTTTCATACAGCTCTGGAACGGCAACTTCAGGAAAATATTACACGCCACTTGTCAAGCGACCGCATCAGATTTTTAAAGCTCCCTTTGGTAACTGTGTTAACTGGCATCATGTCTTTCGTGAGGTGAAAAGTTATTGCATCAGTGATTTTCTCTCTGCAGTTTGAAACCTCTTCCATGTGGTGTAATACTGGCAGAATCATCCGAAATAGTTTTTAGCTTCGGATGGCACTCGGATCTGGTTTTGCACTGATCGTGCAGAACGTTGTGGCGCTGATTTAAAAGATCAAACTAATTATTCGTGTTGTGCAGCGGTAGGGCAGTGTTGACGGAGACCCTGTCTTTGCTCAACATCCTCCGTCCTGTAGCTGAAATATTTCCATACGACTGATGTTGCACTTTGTTTTTGCAGCCAAATCCTCCTTTGCAGGGTTTCTCTCCTTCTCAGTTTCCTGTGAGCATTTGGAGCAGCTGCAGGTCCAACATCTGGAGCCTTCACATCAAACTCTGTCTGTTTAAGAACCCTTCAACGGGAGTAAAACAGACTGATCGTACTCAGTGATGAATCATTAAAAAGGATTATTATGAATGTTTTCTTCTTGCATTAGCAAGCAAAAAAAAAAAAAAGAAATTAACTTTCCCTACCTCACATTAAACTTCAGGGAAGTGACTATGGCGCATGGACACGTCGCAACATCGATGCTGAAACTATATATCACACAGCCCGAGTTTTTATTTATTTTAAAAGGGTTTTTTTTTGGCCTTTATTAGACGGACAGTTGAGACAGAGACAGGAAAGTAGGGAGGAGAACGGGGGGAAGGGGAAGCAGCAACGGGGCCATGAGCGGGACTCGAACCCACGGCCGCTGCATCGGGGACTTTAGCGCCTGTACATGGGTCGCCTGTTCAACCAGGTGAGCTGTAGCAGTGCCCCGACTTTTGTGTTTTGTCTTGTTTGCTGAGTGATGTATTGTTTGACATGTGCCTTGTTAAGGGAGTGCAGGCGAACATTAGCATTCGGCTAGCTCTGGTGCATCAATGCTAACATTGATGTTTAACGTCACACATGGTCCTTTACAAATAAATAAACAACACAAAGTCAGGGAACGTGTTAAAGAGCTCTGAGAACGTGGTGCTCAGTGACACGAAGAAAAGAACGACGGAGGTGGTGCAACTTTCAGGAAACCTCAATTAAAGGCTGTCATGAGAAACGTGGCTGCTTCCCCACAGGTACATGAACTTGTGCAATGTTCTGCTTGTCTCCAGTAATGATATTTTACAGTGAGACGAGTTTAGTGCGCTCTCTGCAAAGTGCTGCAGCAGTGCTCAGAACCTTGACCCGGAGCAGGTCCATAAGCCCACCTGTGAATTTTAGAATTTATTCATTTAATTTTTAGCTTGTAACGGGTGACTTTTAAGACTCGACTGCTTTTGCCCCACCAGCTATATACTCCACATCTATCATCCCCTGATGAGACACAGCCCAGTCCTGCATCATCAGCACCAGCACCCTTGCCCTTTCCAAGGCTGCAGAAGTGCTGAGTGGGTCTTTTTTTAGGAACTGAACATTTGCTCAAGATCAAACAAACGGAGTAACTGTTAGCTCGGACTCATTATTAGAAAAACAGACATTTGCGACAGATATGTGATGCTGTGAAGGAACTTTTTTAAGTTGCTTTGCTTTCATCCAGATGAAGTAAAAGACTTGCTGTGCAGCTTTCTGAACCTTCATGTGCCACCGAATTAACTCGAAGCGGGCAAGGCATCGACTTTCCAAGAACTCTGAAGGTTCTCTGCTACCAAGACATGAGCAGCAGATCCAGTGAGATGCGAAGTCGGGTCAACGTGGATCAGACTGGTTCCAGCTCACCGTTTTGTCGATGCTCTGACCTGGTCGTCTGGCTCAGCAGTTTGGCTTTTGTTCAAGCTGCTCACGTCTTTACACCAAACATCTGCCATATTGTCTGATTGCTACCTGACTGTCTGATAGATTCCAGGTCGTGACGTGTTGTTCATCGAGATATTTGCTTCATTTGTGGGTAGTCGAAATGTCTCGTACTGTCCCTCCACCAACCGGTTTCCTTCAGTGAGTACTTTCAGTGGTTTTCTGTCAACAAAGTCATTGTTGTGTGAATTAGGAAGCACTGAATGAGCTGCCTGTCAATCGGAAATGTGAAGAAAGTGTGAAAGTATTTGCACAAAGTTCTCTGAGAACATCACATTGTTCTGTCCCGTTGGCTCCAGATGGCTTCAGGTGGCGTCTCCTCTACGGTGACCTGCTTCATGAAAGATGGATAAACGTGATTAATTAGCCTCCAACGCTATTTATAGCATGCAGTCTTAAGAATGAACTGACCACAGGGATCTGATGGTTGCTGATGCACGCTGACCTTGTGTGATGCTATTGATAGACGACCCCCTGCTGTGCTTCGCCACACTGAAGAGCAGTTGGTTTGTTTTGGCATCTGCAGCGCTGCTGCTTTCACCCGACCACAACAAAGTGGCTCAAACAGCAGAGCGAGTAACCAGGTGACATCTCTACCTGAAGCCCTGCGCTCTCATTTCAACAACTGTTTTTGATGGTAAATATGTCGACTGTTCAGGAGGCACTGATGATCAGAACCCCTTAGATGGATGGCTCAGGTCAGGTACCACTGAGACCTGCTGAGTCGGGCCAGTGGTTGGAGAGGAACCGATATGTTAATATAGAAATACTCCATTACAAGTGAAAGTCCTGTGGTTGAAGTTTTACTAAAGCAAAATTTATCTAACTACACAGGAAGCATCAGAAGTCCAGTACTTTGTTGTACCGCTGATGTATTCGTGTGCAGGCAGCATTTTAATCCTGCAGCTGGTCCAAGCTGAACTATTATTTATTAGTTTGGCAGTTAAGTCCAGTTTTCCAGCTTTGGGAGCTTCAAGATGAATCTGCGGACTTGTGAAATCATTAATGGGGTAGAAGAGAAGGAAAGAAACTACTTTCTGCCACACAAATATATATTCCTGCACTCTGTACCAATCTTTATAGAATTACAGAATATTTTGACATCATCGGCCTTCGACTGAATAAAACCATCATCTGAGAACAGTGACGAGGACGCTGAGGTAGTTCACAGGTTTAGTCTTTACGTGACGGGATTTTGCCCCCGATTCAGACGTCGTCAGTTTATTAATTTGCCGCTGACGCTGCTGATCATTCCCGTACGTATGAGCCAGTAGGCGGCTCCTCTACCTTCTGTTCTGATCGTAGCTAAATGCAAAGAAACCCCGATAACGTCAGCAACCTTTGTGAACGAGTGCAGGTAGAAAGTTGTGACCCTGGAGATGAACAAGTTGGAGCTTGTAGCATGAGGCAGACGCAGCACCAGGGTGTGATTTATCCCAAAGATCCTGTTCTAAAGCAGACCAAGTGGTTTTAGTGCCTGAACTTAACCAGTAAGATAATTACTGAACAAGGTGAGACTTAAACTCAAGTCTTCTGGGTGAACGTCAGCTGACTTCCTCCTCTACCGTCCTCTCCAAATACAACTAGAGTCTTTATTCCTCTTTGTAGAACTGCAGCTCCACTGCAGTAAAACAAGGTGATAACTGAGCTCCATTAAACTGAGCCTTGTGAGCCCACTAGAAGGTGGAGGAGCTCCCTGCTGGCCTATCTGTGTGGGAATGATGTGGGATTTAATGGGCTGATAACATCTGAATAGTGTTTTTGTTTGTAAAATCTTGATTTGCAGGATTACTGTGTTGGACAAAGTAATGTAAAGTAGTGCAGTGGAGGAGCGAATTGGAAAGACTTGGTTGTAACGGCAACGTTTCCATGTCCCATTGTCCTTTTACTGCCGTTACTGCACAGGTGGAGCAGGAGTGAACGGACCCACAGCAGAGTTTCCAGTCCGTGTACTTGCAGTTTAGTGGACGGTTTATTTGATGAAATTCAAAGATGAAGAGGTTTTCCTGGAGTGGATTTAGTATACCTCTGTCCTGGTCCGTTTGCTGTTCTGATCACTGGTTTGGTCCTACCGGTACCGTCCTGTTCCTGCCACCTGTGCCCTGTACAGATACAGCCTGTGTCTGATTACCACCACCATGTGTCCAAATAATGCAAACTAAACAATGCCAACGATAAACATGAATGGCTCCTACGTTGGGTTCTGAAGTAAAATCTAACCAGTTACGTTCCACCAATGCTGTCTCACTGTGTTCACCTTCCTTACTTGTCACTGATCACTATCAGAGCTCTGAATTTGCTTGAAATATTTAGTGAAGAATGAGTGTATATCAGGGCTTTAAACAACTTACGTGACGGCCCATAAACACACAGAGCTGAACCTTCTGGCCTCATTAGGAAGCTGGCGACTGGGAGCAGCAGAGCTCGTCATGCCCACAATGCCTCCATTTGGAAACCGTAAAGTGGAAAACAAGTGCCACAAGAGTGAGCATACGGTGTTTTCACCCACGGTTGGCTGTTCAACCACCCAGTGCCGTCCTCCGGGGGGAAAGCCTGTCACTGCAGCCGCCGGCCAGCAGGGGGCAGCATTAAGCTTCACAGAGGCGCGTTAGAGGAGCGTTGGTGGAAATGAAACAGGGACCCCCGAGTGGGAGTGCGATCCTGGCAGGGCTCTCTTCCTCTGCGGTTCTGTTTTCTGTGTGTGTGTGTGTGTGTGTGTGTGTGTGTGTGTGTGTGT
>NW_007578104.1:100853-136818 GCF_000690725.1 Stegastes partitus | reverse complement strand
GAGACAAGACCAGGACCAGACCAGTGCAAGTCCCAGACTGCCTGACATGCTCATGAGAAGACGTGGACCATGTACGCCACTGCATTGCACCATCTAAACCAGCACCTTCAAACACTCAGTACACATGGGTAGCTTATAGGTATCGCTAGTAGTTGCTAGAGGTTTGAAGAATTTTGGTAGCAAAGCAAAACGGAGACCTTCAAAAAGTGGATCAGGAATGATTTGGAGTACGACATCACTGCTAATCAGTAATGAATAGAACAATTTAAAATGTATGAAATCAAAGGAATTAGACGAAGAGATTGAGAAGACGATAAAAAGAATGAAGGAAGAAGAGTTTCCTCTTGTTTCTCAGATTGTCTGGATGCTGTGGAGTCGGTCCGTTTCAGTTGTCGGGTGTCGTGTTTCCAGTGAAGGCCTCCTCCTGCCCTCGTTCTCTGCTTCTTCATCAATAGTCATGCTGCTCTCAGACACATACCACGACATGAAGAACAAACCCTTTGATTCAGGTCGTTCTGGGCCAACTCACCTCTCGCTCCCAGATCCAGCCATAGATCTTATTGCTAAAATCCACACGAAAACATCTGTTAAATTCTAAAAGTCCTACTTCAGACACTTTTTTTAGTTTTTGAATTTCTGCTATGTGAGCCATCTGAGATAAATTTCAGCATTTCTGTGTTGGAAGTTGTGCCCACCGTCCACGAAACAACATGGATGATGTGTATCAGAGCAACACCAGATCACCTGTAGATGTGGTGGAATTGTATTAATGCTGCACAGAATTCAAATTCGGTCGCAAGAAAGTGAAAACTAGAGGAGATCATTTTTGAAAATTAAAAGTTCTTCAGTCAGAGAGAGAAGGATTTGTTCCTGATGCACACCAATCACAACAACTGGTGCTTCATGGTTCCAGGGAGGGTCTGCAAAGACTTCTGTCTGTTCCACTGGAAAATAAGAGATCTGTAGAAGGAAAGTAATGAAACTTAGATCAGATTGCCAAACTTCAAAGAATCCTAATACAGATGTAGGATGTCATGGGTGTCATGGACCTAACAGAAGTCTGTACATGAAGTTTTTCACTTGGAAGGTTAAGTGAGTTTACCTGATGTGACTGAGCTGTAGTGGAGGAAGAGACATCAGCAAAGACACTGTGTGAGAAGAAGTCAGTTATCACAGTTTAAATGCTTAAAGTTCAGGCAAAGCTGCTTTAAAATAAGAGCACCAGGCTGCAGCTATGGCACTAAACCTGCTGGGAGATCATAGAAAAACTAGTCCAGTCCTATGTGTCTGTATGTTTATAGGTGCACCGCAAATATGAACTCCTAACGGCTGAATCCGGTAACTGATGATGGTGCCAACATACAAACACATACAAAGATACTTGATGAGCGTGATTATCTCTCAAAATAAGACAAAGAATCACACAGTGACACCATCAGGGGTTAATCAGCTAAATGTTTCAGCGCTATACGTCCTAGCATACATTTGTGAAGACGATCCATCAGGACGTGTGTCTGTCGTCCAGCTGGATGAAACAATGGAGGAGAACAGAGTTGCCCCGACTACCCATACAGATGTACTGGTGCACCCACTGGTATTAAAATGTCCCCATAAAAGTCTCATGCATCTTTCATAATTTCAACCTGCAGCCACTCCAGACACTTAAAAGTCTGTAATGTACCGGAGGCTGTGTGATTGGATTATGGTGTGAGGCACACTTCACTTCCACACGGACTGCATTTACCAAATCAGCAGCTTGTGCAGTGAATGGGCAACATTAACTCCAGCGCTGATTGAAGCACACGAGCTGCTCTGCCATTTACACGCACACACACACACCTACACACACAGGCTTTTAAACGTACACTTAAAGCACATGCGTGTCCTGCTCGTGTGTGTGCTGGGCACCACGCTGACGCACTGTGGGGGTGTTCAGATGTCATTCACATGCAGCTGCCAGCCAAGTTCAGGAAGTTACACAACGAGCTAACACACACACACACACACACACACACGGTGTTAAACTGCTTGTGTGTTAGATGGTGTGTGTGTGTGTGACTGAGGGAGAGAGAGAGTGAGTGTGTGTGAGGGAACTTTCACTTTAATATATCAAGTAACCAAGGAGACTTGGGCCACTGATCAATATTTGATTCAGTGCCACTCGAGCAGATTGTGTGTGTGTGTGTGTGTGTGTGTGTGTGTGTGTGTGTGTGTGTGTGTGCGGTGATCTTGTTGTTGTCCACTGCTCTTACTATAGAGGTTGTGGCGCGGGTCCAGTGTGTGTGTCAGCACAGAGGATGGTCGCTAGCCACAGTGTTAGCTCACATTGATTTTGTCATCTCGGGGGCGGCGGCTCGAGCCAAGATGGCACCCATAACACCACTATCTCAGAGCAATAAGACGGTGACATCATATTTAATATTCATAAACCAGTCCCGAGGTGCCAGATGTCTAAATCGGAGCTCCTGCGGTAATTCCAGCGCACAGCCAGAGCGGGATCGCTGCCAAACGAGGGCGTCCAATCCCATCAGTGGGATGGAGCTGCTGCGCCGTGTGGGATGGTGCAGACACACCGTGGTTGGCATTTTCTAAAGAATTCTTTTTGTATTTAGTTATATTTTATTGTTAAATGTACTCAACTTTATTCAAGGTTATTAGCCAGCATTGAGAGCTACTGGAATCAACTCATCAGTTTTAGCGTGCCTGGTGAGTGTGTGTGTGACGCCATACACTCCTTCAACACCAGAAGTCTATACTAGCTATCATTCAGTGCTGTCTAGGATTGTATTCCAACAATATTATCTGAAAATTGCTGCACGCACAAAATGCTCATCTACAGACACTCAGATGTGGTTCACAAACAGGGAAACCTGTCTTTGAGCTGCTTTTCATTCCACAACCAATCAACAAAACTTTATTTCTAAAGCTCGTGCAGGTCTGAGGTCTCCACAGATGACTGATGAGCTCACAATAAGGCAGAACGAAGAATAACTGAAAAGGTTGTAAATAATCAAAACTAGATATAAACAGCAGATAAAATAGATTAAAGAGACAGAACCGTGATGTTTGTTGGATTAGAATGAACCATGAATGAGATCAAATAACAGCCGTCGTCTCTGAACTTGTCTTGTTGAGGAGATGGGACTTAATGTTTAAAAGTGTCCGGCTGCTCTCAGGTCCTCAGGCAGACTGTCCCAGCAGCTCGGGGCATTCAGTGTTAAAGCTGCCCCACCGAAGGTTTTGGTTCTGCTCTGAACAACCAGCAGAGGGCCTGAGGGGCCTCACTGGTTTATGCACTGGGAGCTTGTGAGACATACTGGTGCACCACCCTGACCTGCTCAAAAACGAGCCATTTTAAGGGCAACCACCGTAGAACAGGTGTGCACTCCGTCTGGTCCTGGTAGGTTCTTTTAATCAGCTACAGCTTCAGAGTAAGAGCCTCAGTGAGAGACATGGCTGCACGGTTTGATGTTTTCGAGGCACATTTGGTTTCTTTTGGTGGTTTTGGAGAAGTTTTATAGAAGTTTGAAACGGAAGCCGTTTCCAACATGCTGACCTAGCCCTGTGTCTAAGGTAGGAGGAACAGAAGCAGAGGATGGAGGTGTTTCAGAGATCCGCTGTGACTTACTGGAAGGACAAAGGACTTCTTTCCTTTTATCACAGCATAAAAAGCCAGAAGGCAGAACGGCTGCTACTCAATTCAAAGAACGAGGTCAAACAGCCCCTAACAAAATAAATTAAACTAAACCCAAATACAACCACCTCTAGGCTACACTAACGATGGTCCACTGATACCAACATGTTCAGCAGTCCTACAACTCCTACCTGAGCCTTCACCCCCTCAGCCAGATCTTCATCGCACACTATTTCCACATCGAAGCATCCAGGGGTGACCAGCTCAGAGAAGAACCGCCACCGAACGCGGGATGAAAGAGTCTTTTTAAAATCTGAAGGCACAGCTTGATTGGACGCCGTAGAGTGGTCTGCTTCAGGTCCAGCTTCAGGTCCAGCTTCAGGTCCAGAGAGAAGAGGCGGGACACGACCACGGCAGCTGGGAGGAGTGTAGCGGTAAAAAGCTCAGCTGATAGAAGACAAGGAGCACAACTTCTGAACCTGCTGTTGCTGTTTCACACGTTGTCAAGTGTCTCCACGACTTATGACGTCCGTGGAACCTTCAGCACCTGTTGTAGCTTTAGCTCATACCTGGGCTTTAGCTCACCTGGTTGAGCTGGCGACCCGTGTACAGGGGCTACAGGCCCCGATGCAGCGGGCGTGGGTTCGAGTCCCGCTCATGGCCCTTTGCTGCAGGTCCGTCCCCCGTTCTCCTCCCCCACTGTCCTGTCTGTCTCTTGACTGTCTTGTCTAATAAGGGCCAAAAAAATAATGATTTAGAAAAACCAATACGGTCACTGAAGTATCCCGTCTCCTGCCTTTCCTCCGAACTGGTACCAGGGATGGATTTAATGTGCCGCTGGTGTTGGATGGAGTGAACACAGTGCTCCAAGTGTTATGTAAGGGAGGATCAGGACCAGGGATTGACAGCTGATAGCGACACTCAGAGGTGTAGTATTGCTCTGTATGCTGTGCTAAACCCACTCTGAGTGCATTATTCATTTTCCGTGACGGCGGTTTTACGTGACGATCCGTCTTCCCCCCGACGCTGGACTAAGCGGCGGCGAGCCGTCGTTCCAACAGCGATACGCTCACCGAGGGCCTCGCTGTGCTGCCAAAGTCATCAAGTTTCTAAATGGGCAGGGAGCGGTTTTAAAGAACAATGCTGCACCCGGTTTGAGTTCCCGTCCGCCGGCTGAAGGATTTTGAAAAATGCCAGACGGCGAGGGTGAAGGATGGGGGCGAGCCGGCCAGACCCGGGGAGGAGGACGTGTGGAGAGAGCTTCACTCCTCCAGCAACAGAACAAACTGCTGAAGAAACAATTAATCCAAAAAGTTTAAAGGCATTAATTAATTCCTCAGAAACCAAGTAAATGGTTGATTTGCTGCTTGGTTGCAGGCTAGAGATCAAACCGCATTGTAGCCGCTCAACAACAGAGTCAGCGGGTAGATACAGTAAAAGCAGATTTATTTCTTAATTAAGTTTGATGAGAACTTACCCACAGAGGTAGCGCGGTGCAGATATATAAATCAATAAGCTGGCTGTGTGTTTCTACTGCAGCAGGCCGGGGTTGTGTTAACGCCGTGGTTAAGTTGTGTGTGTTTGGATCAACATGTGGTTTTCAGATTCTCACAGCAAAATCGATGGTTATTAAACTCCAAAGGCCGCTCACATATCGACCTCCTGCTTTCTTGGTGATTTTAAATCTTTTATATTTTTCGATCTTCGGCTCGCTGGTTTGAAGTTTCTTTCCCTCCTTCTTCCCTAAAGCTTCTTCCTTGGTTCCTCTTCGCTGTGTCCCATCCTGCTTTCCTTTCCTCTCATATCTCCTTGTAGGTCCTGTATGTCTGCCCTTCCTCTTCTTCTATCCTCTCCATCTCGTCTCCTTCACCTCGTTTTCCTTCTTTCTCAGCTCCTCCTTTATTCATATTTCCTTTTTTCCCTTTCACTCCTCCTCCTCTTCTTCTCCATTCTTTCGTACCACTAAGCTTTCTTCACTTCCCTCCTGGTTGGCCATCCATCACCTCCCCCTCGTCTGTGCTGCTATAATCTGAAGTGTGTGTGCTGGTCTCTGCCTGCATCCATCTGAGCCCCATGTTCTGAGTTATTACTCTCTAATCATCCGTGAGCCCTGGGCCCATCCACAACACTCACATATTTTTCCATACTTTGCAGGTTTGTATCCGGACTTTGATGAAAGCAGGAAACTTTTTATCTTTTTATCATTTTGTGAAAGACAGGATCGCTGTGGGAGATACACGTGGCGTCGGGTTTTGAAAATACTTTCATGTCGGGGAGTTTTTTTTGCTGCTCTGATGTTTGTTCTCCAGCTGACTTTGGCCTCGTTTCCATTTAATCTGACAAACTGAATGTCATCCTTTAGTGATGACTGATGTGATGTTGAGACATTTGTTGTGTATCAGATATTTGGTATCAGTGCCTCTGAACTTCTGCAATTCTCAAAAGTTGATTATTCAAAATAATCAAAGTTTTTTTTTTTTTTTTTTTTTTTTTTTACAAATCCTTAATTAAAAGACAGCTTTTCAAAATCTGTCCTTCAGTAACGATGGGCCAGTAATTGTGATGGAAACCCAGAGCCGAACATTGCTTGAGACCACAGAGTGATGAGAAAGGTGACTTCATCTTCACCTGTCAGTGGTTTTAATGTTGTGGCTGTAACGTTAAAACAACGAACACGTCTCACCTCATATTCAGAGCGCAGATCCAGACGGGATGTCTTTGAACTGCTCACATGAGTTTGAGGCGTCACTGAGAAGCATTTGGCATCTACGAAACTTTTTATTCCAGAAAAATTAAATGAAATATTTTCACGTTTTCAGGATTTTGGCATCAGATTGGTACCAGAGCGTCGGTTCTTGTGGTTACTGCACAAATCAAAGCCGCTCTGGCTCCTGAACAACCTCGGCTTTAAACGGTCGCCTTGTGGCGCCTGCTTAGCTGCACCATCACTGTTGGTGGGTACGGTTTAGCAAACAGTCAATTTAATAAACACATATTACCCAGTGGCAGTTTGTATATGTTCTCTCCTATTTGATGAGCCGTAAAGTCAGCGTCCTTCATTACCTAGCCTTCTCATTAAACTGTTTTCCTTTTACTTCTTCTTCTCCACCCATTCTCCCATTTGCCATCTTGTTTTATCCTCCTCCTCCTCCTCCTCCTCCTCCTCGTCTCATCACCACCAACACGTATCCTCCTCCCATCACTCCGGCGTTCCTCGTCCTCTCTTTCCTCCGCCACTTGTTCATTTGTCGCGCTGCTGAGTTTGCACAGCGCCCACATCAATCACAAACTAATAATGTTATGTAGAAAAATGGATAAGGAGCGAAGTTTGTCTTTCTTCTTCAGGGAACTGCTTGAAAAGAAATGCACACACACACACACACACACACACACACACACACACACTCATGCAGTGTACCGGTGCTTGTGTTTAACTGTGTCATATGGTCTGTTTGTCCTCCAGGGTCAGGGTACCCGTATGTTCTGGAACCCCCAGCCCAGGACTTTATATCCGGTAAACAAGCAAACAAAGAAATGCATCATTTCCAGTCTGCCCCCCTCGACTACCAACTAGCCCTCCGCCTCACCCTCAGCTCCGCTACAGCCGACGCAGCTGCATTACTACTCCATCATTAATCTTTAATAAGTGGTCATTACGTGTTGCTGCAACGTTATCAAACGCTTGAGAATCGTCTCCCTCGCTTTGCAATGTCTTTAATGCCGTCATCAATTTACAAAAGTCGTACGGTTTGCAAAAATAGAACAACACGCGTGTAAAAATACACACGCTCACCTTCATATTAATCAGCAGCCAACATGAGGAACACCTCGGTGTGCACATTATTCCTGCTCCGCTGTGTGTCTCTGTGCTAACTCTCCCCAGGCCGGCTTTATTACAGCCAGCCTCCAGCCCTAATGGAAAGTAATAAAGAGCCCTGAACATCTTAGTTTGGTTGTGTGTTTTTGTGTGCGCCGGCGTGTGAGTGTGTGTGATTCGGGAGATGAATGGTTCTGATTAGGCGGTGCAAGCTGCAGACAAGCATGATGATCAATGTCTCCCGTCTTTCTGCTGCTTAAGAAACAGACAAATGTGCCATTGCTACACACACACACACACACACACACACACACACGTATGTCCTTTTTTCATTAGCTGTGTGTCTGCTTTTTTTTGTTCACTTTCAACTTTTAATACCTTTTCCTGAGATTAATGGCGTGCTGGCTTCATTCCTCCGCCTCCGTATGTATGAATGCTCGTATCTGCAGCGCATGCATGTGTGTTCTGTGTGCCGTCAGTCCTAAAGAACTGCAAAGGTAGAGTATGTGCAACGGAAACGCTCTGAAATTGGTTACGGCAGGGTGTAAAAGTGTAAATCAGCACACTTGTTTGTCTGCAGAGGACTGCAGAACGGAAGTGCTGACTCGGCAACGGCAGAGCATGGGTGGTTTGTGTGGAGGTGAGGGAGGAGGGGGGCAAACTAGAGAGAGTAAGAGGGAGTGAAAGGTAGGAATGGAAGGAGGATTTGAAGGAGAAGGAGGTGAAAACCTAACGTGGGAGGTGGGCAGAGAGAGGAAGACGTGCAGGAGAAGAGAATCAGAAGAAAGAGATGGAGGGGAGCTGATGGTCTGGAGAGTGGACAGATAAAATAAATGGAGACAGAATGAGAGAGGACGAGGGGAAGCACTGCAGAGAGTCAGCAGCAGGTCCCTTGGCTTTTGCTTCACCAGGCTTTCATCCAGGAAATGAAACGACTTACCTCTCCCCCGTGTGACCGGCCGGAGCACAAAGCGAGGAGCTCGTCTCGCTAACGCCTTCAGGACACATGCACACAGACGGACTCGGCCACACTGGGGCTGATGGACTGTTGGAGTGATCGTCGGTGCCACCTGCCTCGGCTCGGCGTGTGCAGGTCGTGCGTCGCCGGCGTCGGCCCGGTCCCAGTTATGTTTCATCATGGCGGCTGTTTGATTGGTGCTTTGCAGAGGACCAAGCAACAGACGCATCCAGTCATTAGTTCAAACACTGACTTTCACTCGGAGGCTGTTTTTAAGCACCATGTAAACACACGTCTCAGTTCATGGCTGTTTATTATAATTAGAAACTGTCACAGAACCTCCTCACATGTGGGAATGTTTACTGGGAGCTTTGACGCCTCCCAGCAGAGGCCAACATGTTGCACTGTCCTTGTGTCGGATGTCTTATTGATTGGCTGATTAGCACGCTCTATTAATAAAGGATATGACAGACTGCTGTGAGCCAGGGAGGGAGGATGTGAAGTTTTGCTTCATGCAGCTGAACTTTGTGTCTCGTCATGAGCTTTCATGGCAGCTTGTGTCTATCAAAGAAGCATTGATTCAAACCAGGGATGCTCGATACATCGGCCACCACACCGGTATCGGTCTGATGAACAGATTTAGCCGATGATCGTCTAACATCAGCGCCTTCGTCTCTACGTTTGATGTCGCTGCTGTTTCACAGACGTTTTTACTTAAATGGTCCTTTAACGTTAAATATGTTTAAATATGTTTTAGTTCTGTTACCTAATAAAGAAGCCTTGTGGTCTAACTGGGCTTCTGTTGAACAGTTTTCTCACAGTTCTTACTTCAGCTCATTTTTCGATGTGAACAAATATTGAACATCGACATCGGTGATATCGGTTATTGGCGAAATCAGAAATCTTAATATCGACATCGTCCAGAAATGTTAATGTCGTGCGTCACTGATTCAAACAGTTTTCTGATGGCTGTTGATTATTTTGTCGTCTTATTACGCAGGCAGAGTGCGAGGTCGGCGCCACCTAGTGGCTGCGTACCGTGTGCACAGAAAACAGCTGCTGTACACAAATTTACATTGAAAAAAAAACATTGAAATTCTTTGGACATTTTCTTCACCACCCAACAAATCTTTTGCTGTTGCAGCTGAATGTTTTCCAGTAACATGCTCATTACGAGGCTCCATCTGTAGGGACGTTATTGGCAGAACTATTGTTTTATACAACACTGAATAGATATGACGTCACATCTAAAAGCCAGCGGTGTGCTTTCCCAACATAAGTGACAAACTGCATCCTCATTTTAATCATCTGCCTCCTTTATAAAGACCCCATGAAGTAAAACTTTGGCCTTATGGAAGACAACGTGCTCTGTGCAGCAGTGTGTCTTTAGTATTGACTTCAGCTTACAGCCGTCAAATTAGATTATTTGAAATAAAAATATTTTAAATGCACTCGTTCGATTTGTTCCGTTCACTTCGTGTCTCGTTATGGATTCCTTTCAAGCCGTTGGTTTCAGGGGAGGAGGTTGCCATGACAGCAGAGCGAGGGGTCAAACTGTCAGAAACCAGGAGGTCAGGCTGGTTTTATCGCTTCCAAAGGAGACAGAGCAGCGGCGTGGTTCCTGGAAAGAGCCGAAAGAGAAAAAACAAACGTTGCCCTACGACCCTAATGCATTCATTAAGGATGACGTGAGGGCCGCGGTATCGATCTGAGAGTGTGCATGTGTTGGGCTGCAGATGAAGAGTGCTATTGATCAACAAGTTTATAGTCGTAGGGGAGACTTCTGAGCTCCGGCTCACTCAGAGTTATTAGAGAAGACGCAGCGATGAGACGGATCCGAGCTGCAGGCCATCCACCACAGACAGAAACAGTCTGCTGGGAGGTGATGGATGATCAGACTCATGGTCGTCACTCACATGCTGATGCCAGTGTTTCTTGCTAGACTGATCTCTGACCGTTACACTTGAGTAGTAACAAATTGAGAAGATGATGACAAGGAGGAAAAGGAGGACCGGCTTGCCAGCTCGCCGCTGTGTGTGTGTTTATGGTTCAGCACCGCTTCACATCCACATCCAAGTTGGTCGTTTTCCCAGACTTGTTAAGGTCCAAGTCTAATTAATGTCTTGTCAAATCTTTTATCTCAGACTGTTGACAGGCAGTCCAGGCTAGCAGTCGCTAAAGCTACACAGAGGACAAATGAACAGAAACCGTCTCCAGTCAACATGATCTACAGGTTTGTGTCGGAGGATTGGAGAGCAAAAGAAATCCCGTTATTCGTGTTCTGATGCTGGTTTGGTGGAGCAGAGCGCTTCCTGTTCTCTGTGAAAGCAAACAGCTTGTTGCTGCTTCACTTCTTTGCACTTTTTGGTTTGGATTGGCTTTATTGACGAGGTTCTGCTACGAAATACAGACTTAAAGTACACATGCATCATCATCTCATAAATATTAAAAAGAAATAAAAACTCTCTTCTCTCTGCTGCTGATGACATGATGCTGATGTGAGGAAACTGGGACGCTCCAAACTTTGCAGAGCATCAGTTGCACATCTCAGTCATCACATGGCTCTTTCTGCAGAAGCGTTCGTTCCCTTCTTTATGCAGTTATCTGACATAAAATAATTAGAATTAGTTTACATGTAAGTGAAAGCAGAATCTGATCAATGAACACGTGTGCTGTAGCTGTGGTCCAGCCTGAGGACTCACAGCAGCTCCTAAACAGCATTTACAGCCTCACATGTTCAGCCGGTTCACGTCCCCGCTGGCCAGGAGCTCTGCCCCGAAGCAGAATCCTCGTTTGCTTCTCGCCGTACAACATTTATAGCAAAGACATGAATAGCAAAATATTGCTCTTCTTCATCCTGCGCTGCTTTTAAATGCAGAAAAATGCCCACTTGAGCGCGTGGATTTTAATGTTCCTCCCTCAAGAAATGTTAAACATCTCACAACTCTGTGGAAGTGATTAAAGTGAGATAGCAGGGCTGTTTAGCATAATAACTTTGGTGATTTGTGCTGGCCTGTTGGTGTGTGTGTGGATGTGTGTGTGTGTGTGTGTGTGTGTGTGTGTGTGTTTGTGCAGATACACCATTACACCTCATTAAGCAGACATTGTACTGCAGCCATAAGACGGGTGCCACGACCGCCGTTACTCGACGAGTGATTGAGTGCGAGACAAGACGCTTTGCCTTCTCGCCCGGGACTGACGCCGAGGCTGTTACAGAACATTTACATAAACATCACCTCCTTTTACATCTCATTAGCATAGAGAACACATCAACATGAAGGAAGGAGCAGAGGAGGGATGGATGGATAGATTAATGAATGAGGAGGCAGCGAGGAGAGAGCAACAAGGAGACGCTACAGTTTGAGCGCCCTGAGAGAACGGAGATGGCCGTATTAAATACCAGAGGAAACATTTACGGATGCATTGTTGACTTCCTTTTGTTTTTTACCTCTAACGACGTTTCTTTTGGGGCCTATTTGTTAGTTTTCGCTCTTTTCCTCTCACACTTAAGTTTATTCTCCTCTGCGCTGCCTTTCCTTTGCCCTCAGTCTGCAGCTGCACAATCAGCTCGTTTCCAAAATCACTTGGTTTTCACCAGGAGAGATCGGCTGATTTACTCGGGCTGACGTAGATCCGCTGGGAGCTCTGAGGAAATTGAGAATCCCAAACAGTGCGAGCTGTCATATTGTTGTCTCGTTATTTGCCCATACATAAACTGTAAAAGTACAAGCGGCTTCACCAAATGAAGATGCATAGTTAGCAGATAGAAATCCATGAAAGAAAACATTCTGACCGCCTCCAATAAGCTGTTGGTCTTTCGCGAGCTCTTAAAACAGCTCTGACCTGTGGAGGCATTGACTCTACAGGTGGCCCGTGGTACCAGGACCTTATCAGCAGATCCTCCAAGTCCTAGAAGTTGTGACTTGGAGCCACGACACATCAGACTCCAACAGGCTGCTGTCAGTAGGTACCCACCATCACTGGCTGGGAATACCCCACAAGCTGTGCTGTTTTGGGCTGAATTGACTATTTGGCCCCTCGTCAAAGTCACTGACTTCTCTACACCTGCTCATTTCTCCTCCGTCCAACACCTTAACTACAAGATCCAACATTTACTGCCTCATGTGTCTGACATGTGCTGTTACTACAAGATAATCCAAACTATTTACTGTAATTTTCAGACTATTGAGGCACCTGAATATAAGCCCCACCCACTAACTTTAAAAAGAAACCAGGTGTGTTCATATCCAGGCTGCAGGTGTCCACGTTGGAACATGAGATATTTACACAGAAAGATGTTTTAACCTTTAATTAAATGCGTAGCGGTAACATACACAGATACGTACCGTAGAGGCTTTTTTCTGAACACTTCCTGTAACACGGCTGGGTAAGGAAATAAAACTCCAGCAGCTACCAGGAAAAGTCACTGATGGCTATCTTCATCTTCCTCCTGCACTAAAACCACTAAAGTCGTCTTCTTCAGTGTCTTCAGGAGCTGAACAGCCTCAGAATCACTTCATCACTTCCTCAGTCTCTCTGTCGTCGTCGCTCTCAGCCTCACTTTGGTCTCCAGGTGAATTCATAAAAATCGTAAATATCCATAAATCAGCCGCATCGTTGTTTGAGCCGCAGCGTTCAAAGCGTCTGAATAAAGTAGCGACTTATAGTCCAGACATTACGGTACATCATGTGTGAATAGTCACCCGTTGAGTTTTCAGCTTTTTCAGCTAAAATGGCATCTCAGGGTCTGTATGATGTTGGCTAGCTAGCATGCTGACAGGTTACAGTAAGTCACCATCTGAATCACCAAGAAGCTCTTACGTAAGGTTCATGAGGCCCACAATTGATTCTCTTGAGCCACTTTGTGGTGTGTCTAGATGCTGAGCCAACCCCGACTGATCTGTCGTTATACTCAAACCCCAGCTGGAGGCAGTCCACAGACATTTAAAACTAAACATTAAGATGACAGACTGCATGAACAGTAGAAGTACGCTACCACCAAAACAACTGGGACCAGTGGGACCAGTGGAACCACTGACCACCACAGTGGGACAACTGACACGGAACCTTTTGGGGGGACGGGGGTTCTGTGGTAGCTAGCACTTGGGTGTTAACAGGGCTGCAGACTGGGGTCTTTGTGGGTCTTGTCAGGTTTGTTCTGGCTCATCCTGTGGCTGTGGTTGGGATGTGGGGAGTTTGGAGACCAGATCACCACCGTGGGGCTCTTGGTCATGTTCCTCCAGCTGTTTCCTCAGTAGTTTGGGTGGTGTGGCAGAGCGCATTGTTTGAGTCTAAAGTCACTAATAGCTGTTACTGGACAGTTTAACACTTTAAACCCTGTTCAGGACCTTCATGGTGCCACGTAGAAGATCTTTCTGGGGCCATTGGACCCCAAGAAAGAATACGTTCCAAATACCTGTTGGTCTTCATTACAGACTTTAAACCATGTTAAATAAGTTTTCTGATAAGTTGACGTATTGTTGGTTCCAAATGCATGACTATTTTTAGATTTAAAAAAAAATCTTCAAAAATAAAAAAAACATACCTGTCACCTGAACCAAATGGTCTGAGGTCCAAAAAAGCCCAAAAGTCCTGAGTTGGGTTCAACTACATTTAACTTAACTACAGTGAACCGGATGAAAACCGTTAAACTTTCAACCCAAACCGATCTGTGAAAAGCTTTTTACACTAATTCTGCTGAAGGGACAGTTTTTAATGTTACAACCAGTGTTGTGATCACTTTAAATGCAGTGAATGCAGCATCATGCCCTCTCCTCTTCCTCAGTCAGAGTGGTAGGTAGTGATGGATGTTGAAGACTTTTCTGTTTCTGTAACGGCACAACAATCCTCTGAATCTGTTATTCATCTATTCCATGATTCAAACTGTTCTGCAGCGCCATCACTTATGAAGAGCTGCTTTTCTACCTTTTAGCTCAGCTCGTCGTGAAGCTGATGCAATGACCTGCCGGCAGGTGAGCTGATGTAACGGTGGGACGGGTGGTCGGTTTGTCTCCAGACTCCTGCTTAGGCAGCTTACTGTGCAGACCTCAGTACAGGTGTTAAAAGAAGTGTAGTTTTTGCAGTGAATGTAATCAGTTTAAAAGTTATGGACACAGAATGTCAGGTTCGATCAGAGAAGTTTGAAAAGTCGACCTTGGAAACCCGTTCAGGCGTTTGTTCTCCACTGTACGTACAGTATAACACTGAATGGAGGTCCTCCCTCCGCCTCCCAGAGCTGGTTTAAAAGTAGAAGAGCTGAATGGTCAGATTTGTCTATCTATATTAATTCTAATCTAATTAAGCCGGTGGTCTTAAACACAGCCAGGCATTTCTAATTGAATCGCTCCCTTACGCATCAAGCTGCGTAATGAATGTGGGGGCACATGCACACAAAACGAGATCAGGCCTCAATGCCATGACTGAGCAGAATTAGGGCATTAACGGGAGGCTCCTTTACCCTTTACAGCCATATACAGCCGTCACCTTGCATAACGAATGAGGCGCTCATTTGAATAATTGGGTTTTATGTCAGAGTGCGAGCAGGAAATGTGCAGCGGTGTTCTCATCCTGGACGCCTCCTGCCCTCGTTTTCAGCATCATCACAGGAGAGCTTGATCAATATATTGGCTTTCTGATGCTGCCCTTTAATTAAACATTACATCCAATATTAGTTTGTCAGTTTTATCTGAGGCGGTTGGATTGACTACACACTTATGTACTAATGATTAATGCCGTCTCTGAGAAGCCGTCCCCACGACAAAGTTCTGTTCCTGTCACAAGTTTTAGGCAGTTGTGTTGGAGCGCAGCAGGAAACTTTAACAGTCGAATTAGTGCGTACAGTACAGCTGGGATGCTACATTCTGGTTGGCATTCGCTAGCTCAGACAGTAAACCAGTGAGGAGCCCAGCTCTGCTCACAGCAGTGACAACGAGACGGTGATCTCTGAAAACCCTACAAGGTCAAATAAAAATGTTTATGGAGGTATTTACAGAGTCAAACATTTTCATCTGTATAAAAAGTTATTGGATATATTCCTGACGTTGAGATGTCCTGATCCAGGTGGCCACAAGTTTCACATTTAGCAGCTGTTGTTGTAAAATACAAGTAAAACATGAACCAGGATCTGGCCTACAAATGGGGAACAGGAGACCCACAAAGAGGTCTGAGGCCACCGAAGGAAAGTCAGCAGCACTACAGCAATAAGAGTTTAGAATTGAAATAGGAGCTCAATTGTGTGACCAGTTTTGGTAATTAGGGGTTTATTTACTTGAACTTAATCAACATTTGTGTTGATTAAATGGTTAGAAAGACAGGAAGATGTTTAGGTTTCTGTCTTATTGCCTTTACTGTATGCAGACCTGACAGACTTCCTGTCTTGTGGAGCCGCTCATTCAGGAAAAACCCCGTTAACGTTTAATTCTTAATAACAACGTAAAGTTTCAGACATTTGGACAAATGGAAGTGATAATGTTATTGTCATGTAACAGGATATTCCCATCTGCTTTGTCCCGTGGGCTTTCAGATAGAACAGAGTTTGTGTTTCCAGGAGAATCAGTCAAATGTGATTAAAATGCATGAGATGCTAACACGATGCTACGCCGCGCAAAACAGCCTGAAAGCTGTCAGGTCACCGACCAGCGAATGTAAATGAGACACGGCGGCGACCTCTGACATGTTTCAGAGCCTCCAGCTGATTACCAGTTGTTAGCTTGGACCAGTTTGCTGTAACTGGTCTGTGACGTTCGGTGACTCCCAGCATGGATCCACCCAGTTTCACAGCCTTTAGATTTGTCCACGAAACCAAACGATGACTGAAGGTGAAGAACTGAATGTTGTTGTTGTTTTTGACATATTAAAGGTGAACACCAGAAGGACAATCAGCTTCTGTAATGATGGCAGTAGGTGGTCAGAGGTGGTTAGAAGTGGTTAGGAGTGTGTGCTGACCTCTTCTTCAGATCTCCTCTCAGGTGTTTTTGCATCTCTGACATCGGTTTGCTGTAATTTTCTGACCACCCTTCCTGGAAACGTTCCTTCAGCCGCCAGATGTTTGGGGTTACTGTAGGACGCTTTCCAAACCCGATTCCATAACTCTTCATTTACTGAGTGTGTTATCCTGTTGAAAGGTCCGCCCTGGTTTAACTTCAGCGTTCAGACAGATGGCTTCACATTATCTCTCTAATGTAATGCAGAGCTGTGGCTGACGCTGCTTTGCAGTTAGTTTGAGTCTAACTTTGGTAAACTTTGGCCAAACAACTCGATCTTTAAATTATTCCAGAAGTCCTGCTCTTTGCCTTCAAGTTCACCAGAAAGCTGTAGTTTTCTTCTGACGTTCTTCTTTGTGGGCAACGAAGGCGTTTTCTGGCACCCTGTGGGCCACGCTCGTACCATTTCTGTCTGATTGTAGACGCAGCACTTTTACAGCAGCGCCTGCAGAGTTACCTGCAGATTCTCTGATGAAACTTTGGAGATTCTTTTTGGATCAAACTGAGCTGAATTTTCTGGGCCGTCCGGTCCCAGACAAGTCTACAGTCATTTATGGAGGATTTTCCTTCGGTGGAATAATTTAATTTGAGATCATTTGTTTATGAATCACTCGTCAGACTTGTGGAGACCCACAGCTTGCTGCCTGAAGGCCTTGGAGAGCTCTAGAGCTTTGCATGGTGACACTTCAGCAGCAAAGTGAGCAGCAGATTGTGGATGTCAGAGGTCTGAACTAGACGGTTTCCTTCTGTCAGCCTCTGAGGACGGTTTAATCGCTGGCACCTGATTTTATTTGGATGGATTTTAAGCTGTGGTAGGCCTACTGGCATTTCTATCATCTGCTTTTTCTTTTATTATTACTATTATTTAAATTGTGAAAATGAAGACAAAATACGTGCATGTTTTTTGTAATGCGTTTGAGTAAACCACTTTCATCCGTAGGCATCGTTTCAGATGTTTTCCACAGGACCAAATGAAAGATTCAAGAACAAATTAATTAATTTCAGGACATAAATAAGTCACTGGAATGCACAAAGTAATAATTAAAGAGAGCACAATTCTCTTTTTTTGCACTAAGACTTCCCACGCGTTAGACATTTTACATAACCTCTGAAAAATAAAAGTAAAAACATTAGAATTAAATTGAAAAAAAAAAATGTTGCTGTTGCAGAAAGTCTTGTAGAAGTTTTCTTCAGTCTGAGGATGGCGGCGAGGTTATCTTGGCTCGCGCTTGAATCTTTAAGTTTATCACCTCCTGCGTTGCAAACTTGCTGATGTGGAGTTTGAAAGACGGATGCTTAGCAGGAGGTTGGACAGAACACCCTGACAGTCTGGTTTAGGGAAGGCTGGACCTTTACAACATGACAACACACATCTCTGCGTCTTTTGTTTTTTAAAAGATAAGAATCCTTCACATACTAATGCTGCAGTATAAAATTATTAGTAATGTCCCTTTAATTTTTTTTCCAGCGCCAATGAATGTCTGATGTCAGCAGTTTCAGTCTCGACATAAGCTTTGTAATGTATTCGTCGAAGCAGAATAAACACACGTGCCCACACACACACACATGCAGCTTCTTAACGCCAGGCCAAAGGAAGTACTGTAGATGCGCTGCGTATCCACGGCAACCTAAATTAGTCTCAGCAGGTATGTGGGCATTATGTCTCCGGCTGAGGACGGAGCGAACAAGTGTGCAAACGAGAATGAAAAGGAGAATGAAACGAGTGCAGAAAGGAGGAGTGGAGGGCTGCAGATAAGGCCTGAGAGGGAGGGGAGGAGGCGAGGGGTAGAGTCAGAGGTTGAATGTGATTAGTGGGGAGGGAGGGAGGAGGAGGGGAGGAGTGGTGCAGGGGGGTGAGTCAGAAGGCAATGAAAGTGATCAGGAACTAGCATGCTGCTTATTGCATGCCACCAAGGATAAAGTCAGCAACCAGTCTGCAGGACTGTGTGTGTGTGTGTGTGTGTGTGTGTGTGTGTGTGTGTGTGTGTAGGTGTGTGTGTGTGTGTGTAGGTGTGTGTGTATAGGTGTGTGTATGTAGGTGTGTGTGTGTGTGTGTGCGCGCTGCAGAAAAAGCTATTAAGCAATACCAGCACAGACAGAGCTAACTAAATTACATCTCCAAAAAAGACAAGATTACACTTGCTGCTAGACACACACACACACACACACACACACACACACACACGCCGTGTTTAGAAGTACAAAGACATCATGCGTGTGCACATGCATGCTCTCTCTCACACACACACACACACACACACACACACTTATACTCATTTGCACTGACTAGTGTCTGGATGACAGAAGGGGTCCAAGAACACAGACGGCCCGTGGGTGAGATGACGCACAAGTGCGCACACACACACACACACACACACACACACACACACACAGAACACAACACATAAATCTAAATATACACATGTACTGTTTCTCAGAATTGTCACATCACTGTCTGTGGAGTGATGGAAAGCCAAGGCGAGAGTGTGTGTGTGTGTGTGTGTGTGTGTCGCAGCTCTTAGCAGCGTGTGTGTGTCAGACAGCTCCTGTAGGTGTTGATTGGGGAATATGTGCATGCATGTGTGTGTGTCTGCGTTTTTCTTTCTGTCCCTGCAGCATTCCTCACTTCACCTCCTGCCCTCTCTCCCTCTCTCTCTCTCACTCTCTCTCTCTCTCTCTCTCTCTCTCTTTTTACCCCGTCCATCCGTCCGTCCGTCCGTCCGTCCGTCAGTCGGAGATGTCAGCCTCCCCTTTGAACATGTGATGGTTTTCTACTCTTTAGCTTCTGAGCTGAACGACGGTAAAATGTGATTCAAAAATTAACTAAATGGAAACTAAAGGATTCTGCTTCAGTGACGTGACGTCAGCAGGCGATGGGAGACTGTAGCTAACAATTAGCACTCAGCACACAAGTCTATTGATGCACACCTGCATCACTAGAAAGTTACCTGAAACACTCATGTCCACGAAAGCCTAAGTGTGGGATTTTTGTCAAATTCTATTTAGTAATTTTATAGACTACATGAAAATATCGACTCCAATGTGCAGCATCAGTGCAACAAACCCGTTATAAAAGAACCTGTGAGCGGTGTTAGCCTGGGTCGTGTCCCTACGTGAGCCGGACCATCAGCAGGGCAGCAGCAGTGAGGAGCTCCAGGTAGAGCCACAGCACCACCGACAGAAAGCTCGGTGGCTGTCCTGGAAAAATCACACCACATGCAATTCACCCGTTCACAACCTGGATTTAAAAAACTGGTTTGACACAAGAATCATCTGTAGAAGCTGGACCCGAATATTTGGTCTTTGCGGTGGTGTCCGAATAGCAGCTGTGATGGTCGAATATTTCCACCAAGGAAACAGAACTGCGGCCGCTATCTTAAACTGGCATTAGCAGCCCAGTGCTGCCAGTGCGTCCCGCCCACTTCCACCCCGGTCCCGCCCACTTCCACCCGGTCCCACCGAATATCCGCATATTTGCCATTAGATGGGCCCAAATATCTGAATATCAGAAATCGGACCAGGCCTAGTTCCAGCTGGTGATGTGCGACACGCGAAAGACATGAAAACTAGAGACGTCCTGATCAAGTGTTTCTGTATCAGATGATCCAATACCGGTTCCCTAGATGATACAGACTTCAAGTACGTTAAAGTTATAAAAAATGTTCCTGTATTTCTTTTCCTCTGATTAGTTATATGTTTAAGTTCAGCAGGTCGTCTCGTCCGATCTGAGGTCGTAGTCGTCGTAGGCGATCCGTGAATAAACAGGCAACGGCTCTTTGTGGAACAGACTTTATTTAAGGAGCCCTGCAATGCATAAATAAATGCATTTTTGCATCCAACGCTGTTCCCTCGTGTTCTGTCGGTGGAACCTTGTTGTAAAGTAGAGCACATTCTGAATGCTGTGTCGAGAGCATGTGCTGGAGCTCCACTAGCTCCAAAACATGTTCTGTGTTCTCTACATACCCGTCAGAAAATGTATTTTAGATCAGCTGTAGTACCTGGTTGCACCACCAGGTGGAGCCTCTTACTGTTTAACGCCAGCAACCAGAGGTAGCGGTCACTGGGAGTACTGGTAATTCTTTGTGGGTAAGCAGAGAGCATTGTGGGGATTTCGCTAGCAGGGGGCACCGTGACAAAGACCTCTGAGGCAACATCGGCAGCACAGTCTGGGTCGGGTGGAACCAACATAAATGTATGTGGGTCAGATGGGGTCCAGCAGGTTGGGCGGAGACTTGACCAGTACAGCAACAACAACAGAACCAGTTCTTCAGTCCACGTGTGGCTTCATTCAATCAGAACAACCGACACCAGAGAAGTCGGCTTCACCTCGTTAAGAATTCAGAATCCATGAAGTTGGCCTCGGACATGATGAGTTCTGGGTTCATTTAACCAGTACAGCCACAGTGGGCAGAGTGGGAGGAAGTGGATGACATGAGGCAGCATGAGACTGTTGGGGGGATGGTATTTATCGATGAATGAAAGTTTAAATACTGAATCTAAAGACAACTGCCGGTTTCTGAAGGTTTATCGTTGGAGGAATTTCCCAACATGACGATGATCCCAAACACACTGCAGCAGTCAAACAAAAGTTTAGAAAGAAGAAAAAAGTTAAGAAAAAAAAACAAAAGCGTTGGCCTTGGATCCAATAGAACACCTTGGGGGCATTTAGAGTGGAAAGCAGAACAACAAAACCCCTCCAGCAACGAGCAGATGGTCTCTGCATAGATTTCTTCAAGACTCGTATCGTCCGTGCCCAGGAGGATCGAACGTTTCAGCGAAAATTGGGACAAAGGCAGCATACTAAATATGACGAAGTAAGAACAGTGTGTGCTAAAGAGTGTGTTTTGTGTTGTGCTGCAAATCCTCAGTAGTCAGTAATGCATGAGTCTGCAGGCCTTCAACATGTTCAGCAGCTTCTCAGAGCTGCTTTTCTTTATACTGTCGTCAATAAATAGGTTCATTTTCCAACAAATATCAGTTCTTATATATTAACTAGAAGCACCTGAAACGAATACAGGCGAAATAAAACGGACTAAAATAAACCTTTCGCTTTCCTTGGAGAACATTTTTTCTTGTGTCAGAGTGCAAATGGTTGTAGAGCAGATAAAGAAGGGCTTCAGAGATGTACAGGAAGCCAGAGCTGACCCTCACATGGGCTTCTGGACCTTCAATTAATGGAGGAAAAACTGCAGCGTGAACTCTTCTTTATTTCTGCCCTATTGACGGGTTCCAGCAGGCAGCTCATAAAAGGGGTGTCAAGGATGGAGATCATCAACTGAGTGACTGCTTTTCAGTTCTTGTTCCGCTCAAAGAAAATGCAGGACTGAAAATCTGAAAGTGTGAACGAGCGTTCTTGGCTACGATGAAGGAGCGTTTGCTCTACGTGCTGCAGATTAGCCGGGAAGCAGAGCGACAGAAACAGGAGTTCACGAGCGGCGTCGGCGTGAGGGACGCCCCGCTGCTCCCGAGAGCCGAGGAGAAAAGGGAAACGAGGACGGGCCTGGAGGAAGGAGGGGATGTGGCGCCAACGAGAGCCATTGTGCACGGTGGCGTGTGCACGGTGGCGTGTGTGTGCACGGTGGCGTGTGCACGGTGGCGTGTGCGCGCACATCCTAATGAGTCACCGACAAACTCATGTTTGGTTCCAGCAATTAGTCATAATTAGTAACTGTGTATGCATGTCTCGCACCGAGTCTTGTGGCGTTGCTTCTAGGTGAGTATCGCAGATCTGATTGTCTTCCACCGTGTGTGTGTGTGTGTGTGTGTGTGTGTGTTGCTTTGTAGCGCCTCCATTCTGTGCTGCTGTGCATTTAATATACATTGATCAGTGTAATTGGTTTTGTCCTCAGCCTCTTGCTCCACTGAGTTATAGGTTAATATATTCCCAACACAAGGTAATGACACAATCAGTCAGGTTCTGTTGTAACACAGTGTTTTGCCGTAACCTCTGCTGGCAAACCCGTCTCCCAATAATTGCGCCGCTATGCGACTAAACTGCATTCTCATTTACGTTTGAAGGAAAGGTAGTTTCTGCCCGAGAGGTAATGCTAGGACAAGGAACGCCACAGAGTCCATGTGAGGAGGAGAGGATGGAGGCAGAACTCAGCCTCCACAAAGCAGACTTTAGAGGTTTTGGTGTTTGGTTCCGGTTTGGCATCCACGTGGTTAGATTTAGTAGAATATTACTTTCACAGCGATTCCTGCTTGTTAGAGTCTTGGTGAAATTTAGGCACCAACACTTCTTGGTGGCTGAAAAGAAGCAAACACCAGAACATTTCCCTCAAACATAAATGAGATGGCATCAGTTGTTTAGAAGCATCATTTCTGGGAGACGGGGCTGCTGCTGCTCTCTGGCCGTCGCTGGTCGTCACCTCTGAGTTCATGTAACATCTCCAGCATCTTCTACGTCGCAGCGAGCTGAGTTTCCATCACAGTTTTTAACACGATTCTGAGGTTATGAATGCCAAACTGTTGAGAAGATGACCCTCAACGTTTTGGTACAGCGAGGGAGTTTGTGACATGTGAAATAGAAATCCTTCAGAAATAATCAAGCAGCAGTTTTCTAATATTTAAAGGGCCGATGTGCAGAAATCATTCACCTTCATGGTGTCGAGCTTTTGGTTTATTTGTCCAGATTTAGATAAAATAACAAAATGTAATTCACTGGTTTTAAACGTCTTTTTTGCAGCCTCATAGTTTGCTTTAATGTCCTAGAAAGCTGTAGATTTATAGGAGGGTTAGTGAAAAGCACAATACAAGCTGGAGCTAATTATACACATAACAGAAACAGTTGGTGTGATTTCATTTAACTTCCAGCATCATCTGGTCTATTCGGTGAGTGAACACCACAGCAGGTCAGAAGAACTTCAACAATTCAACATTTAAGGAGGGTCCAGTTTAAAATAAATAACATTATATGAGTGTTTACGTGGATAAAAATCCTCTAGAAATTAATTTTGAATAATTTATGTTATAAATTAAAATGTATTTTAAAAATAATCATACAAAATGAAATAAAAATAACAGTCTCAGAGCTTTGTCCTGATATTTTTGACATAATTAGTATCAAACTTCTTCTTTTTATTTTGTATTTTATTTTACATATAACCAGGAAACTTTTGGACATTATTAGGAAATTACTAACCTGTAAAGTAAGGTTTTAGTGTCTGTGTTGTCAGGCTCGGTGGGTCGTGTCTTTAAATGTTTAGTTGATCCTTTCACTGTGTTTTCTCATTTTTCACCCACTGCCTCATTACTCAGCGCTTTATGCAGGACTAGGTGCACAAACAGCATGTTCTCTGCTGCTCAGTGTCTCAGAAGCTGCTGGATGGAAACACAGCTGTTGTCGCTGGAAAACGTAGAATAAAATCTGTTTGCATTTTCCAAACGTCAGTGCCTGAGTGAAGCAGCGATGTGACGCAGCCCTAACGCCTTGTCTTGTCCTCCTGCCACCTCCACAGTCTGCACGGTTCGCTGTCAGAAGTTCCTGATCTCGCGGGTCGGGGAGGACTGGATCTTCCTCATCCTGCTGGGACTCCTCATGGCCCTGGTCAGCTGGGTGGTGGACTTCTGCATCGCCATCTGCCTGCAAGGTGAGGGATGGAGGGACTGGGCTCTGAACCTGCTGGCTGAGCTCACAGTCAGCAGCGTTAGGAGGCAAAGAGGTGATTCTAAGAAAGAAGGAGGATTAAATGATTGGAGGTAAAGGGTAGGATGTATGGATGAAGGGGAGTGGTTGGTTTATACTTGGGGCTGGAGGAGAAAAACAAAATGAGGAGGAGTTGGACTGGTGATGAGACAGAAACACTGAATCGATGCAAGAGAGCAGAATCCAGACAGAGGACAGGTATACGCAGCCTCTTTATACTCGTATATGAACGTGCACCATTCAGCTTTTCTAAACGAGTCTTTTAAATTACACGGAATGAAATGAAAGTTTTGTGGATGAACAACATGCACCAATTAAAAAGCTCTCCTCAGGCAGTCTCATCAAGGAAAATGTATTATTTACTAAAGAATCAATGCCGAAGTCGGTGAACAAGAGGTTTGTACTTTAGTCACGACTGTGACTGGAGGGAACCGAGGAGCGTACGTAGGAAAAAAGCTAATGTGCTCGTGCAAATATTTATACTGAGCACGTGGCTCTGCTGCAGTTTATTGAAAGTCTGCATGAAAAATGTGTTTGTAAAGGATTAGAAAGTACATCCAGAGCTGGAGAAATGAAAAAGGTTCTTCATGTCGTCCTGGGAAACCATCGACATCGATACGGTGTTTCTACGAGTGGATCTAAACATGTCAGCATCTTCTGTTTGGAGTTTGTTAAAAGCCTCTTGGTGGATTTCTGTGGACGTTAATGAGAATGAAAGCCCTGCCTGTTACCAGTGCACATTAGAATAAAAGTCTAATAAACTCACCAGGTTAACAGAGAAACACCTCAAAGCCTGGTGGAGCTCATGCCAGTGATGGTTTGGTGAAGCCGCAGACTTCATCATGTATTCGCTGTTATTTTACGCTGAACGCTGATAAACCTCCTGCTTATAAAACCTCAGTTAAAGGAAACTGTCTGTCAGCAACATTAATTTAAAGTAAGAGAAGAATCTGAATAACATCCCCCGTTAGTGTTTTATATATGATATCTGTTAGCTGATTTTAACGAGCTGGTTGGTTTAATCCACAGCTCAGTGTCCTGTTCAGCTTTAGCGGTTGGACTTCCTGCTGCTCAGGTTATCTGAAACACATAAAATGTAGATAAAGACAAGAACCTCTGACTTTACACAGCATGTGAGTAAATCTCCTTCAGTTCCACTCCATCACTGTTGGTACGGCTCAACACTTTGGATGAAAACCAAATGGTACCAATGACCAGAACTCCATGGACGATTAGCATCGACATTATTAGCTCAGTAAGGTGAACCAGTGGGTCCGTTTTCTCTCATGAATTGGTACTGTTCAACTATTTTTTCACTTTTATAAACATAAAGAGAACAAAACACAAGATAAAGAAACATCAACATTCATCCAAATTCACTAAACAGTCCTCCACCATTCCAGTCTGGTATTCAGTCCATTTATTCCAGTTACTGTCCTTTTGTCCTTCTTGTAGTCGTAGTTTGTGGGTTAGTTTTTCCACTTTATAGATTTCTTCAGTAATCATCCACCACTGGTCCTTGGTGGGGCCTCTATCTCCTCCCAGGTCCTCCTAAGAGCTTCATTTACACACCACCAGTCGTATTTTAATCAAGTATCCATCGTTTCCCATCACGCTTTTGGAAAATCATTTCCCAAAGCACAGTTATTTGCTGACATTCCCTAAACGTATGTGAATGATGGACATCGAATTCTCTACAACATCTCTACTGCTGTCTGTTTAACCGTCTACTTGTTCACTTTGGTGTAATAAAGAAGATTCTTCCAGGAGAACTTCCTTCTGTTAAGCCAACCATATTCTGCAAAGCATCGTTTAGTTCCACCCAGCACCTGGTCCAAATCTATGACACTGACGTTCAACCCCACCAGTATTTTACACTTTCAGCTCATTAAAATCATGGTGGGTTGAATTAAAACTCTTTAAACCACCTGTTGATTTTGCTGAGTCATCCTTTAGCTTGGATGAAACTGTAAAATTCTACTTTTTCTCACTTGTATTAATATTTATATCCTTTGCTAAGTCTAAACGTACACCTCCTCCCCTGTTTGCTGTGACCAGCTAATCACAGATCACACCATGAGATCAGCTTGACTTTAATAAATTTGTAAATTACTATAATCTCCAGAACTTCCCTGTTTAAAGAGATTTCATCGTTAGCGGTTAACCTGCAATTAGGCTAACAGCAGTGGTGTGTTTTTAGTAACGCTGCAGAGAAAAACTCCTGCAACACGGGGGACACGAAGAACGAGGTTATTGTATAAAGACAATGAAGCAGCATCATGTTGAGAACGTCGACGTCCTTCCTGAGCTTCACTCGTCTTCGCCTGCCGTCACCGAGGCACATTTACTCGCTCAGTATCGCCACCAAACCCAGTGGTGAATAAGAACACTGATCAGATGTTTGGCGGCTCCTCCATAGATCAGTTTAATGTGAGTCTACCCCGTCAACAAGCCGACGGTGTGGCGCCCACGTAGCAAGGTTGGTTTAATACAAAGCTGTCACAGCACGGTTCATACAGCTTTAAATCATAATGTAAAGAGATTTAGGAGCAGCGCTGCAGCCTGAGATTCATTCAGCTGGGCAGAGTTATGAGCCGGATGAGTTCAGGAGCAGTTAAAGTCTGTTTACTGAGCTTTATCAAGACATCTGCACAGCGCTGCACTTCATATCTCTGATTAATTTGGCCCAACAGGAGCCTGTAAATAGAGAAAGTTGTTACTCGGGATTGAGCCCTGGGGCCGAGCGTTGGAAGATAACGGTGTGTTGGTTATTGTGAGGGTCTCAAAGGGGAGAGGCAAGAAGGCAGAGGGGGCAGAAAGACCAGGGGGGAGCTGAAGTCAGCCAGAGGTAGAAGTGAGCAGTACAGAGAGAAAGAGAGCAGAGGAAGTAATAACGGAGGATTGGAGGTGGATTAAAGGATGGCAGGAGGCCTGGATGGAAGGTCTCTAATGGCATCAATCATCCGGCTGCAAGGTGGATGAAGGAAAGTGCAGGAGGAGACGTGTGGACCAGAGAGTTATCAGAGAGACTTTACATTCCAGGAAGAAGAAGGTGCACGCTTTGAGACGACTGCAGGAAGCTGTGAGAGCTGATCTGTAACCTCAGGAGATGGACGGTGTGTGTGCGTGTGTGTGCGTGTGTGTGCGTGTGTGTGTGTGTGTGTGTGTGTGTGTGTGTGTGTGTGAGAGAATGTGTGAATGTGTGAGTGTGTGTTGTGCTGCACCGTCAAGGAGAAACTAGCTCAGTCTTGTCAGTTGTGGTGTACAGTTTTACTTTTAGTTGGATCCAGTTCATGACTAATCACCTTTTCTGAGGAGACACACCTCCACGCCGTTCAGCTGACAGCTCCACTGTGTCGGTCCTCAGAGATCTCAGCTGTATAGAGTATGTCTGCCCTCGATGTACATACGTGTGTCCTGGTTTACACGTCTGCTCTGGCTTTGCGTGTTTGTGTCCACAGCACAGAAGTGGATGTACGGTGGTCTGGACAGCAACGTGTTCCTGCAGTACCTGGCCTGGGTCACCTACCCCGTGGTCCTCATCACCTTTTCTGCCGGCTTCACTCAGATCCTCGCCCCGCAGGCTGTTGGTACGACACACACACACACACACACACACACACACACACAGGACATGGAGGTCAAGCACACAGATGCGGCTCCTTGTGGGCCAGATCTGGCCTCCATTAAATATATGTGGCCCATGTCCATGTCTGCACTGGTACTGAATGAAAATCACATCCATCCATTATCTATACATTAGATTAGATTAGATGTAACTTTATTGATCCCTTTGGTAGGATCGGTGGTTAGCATCGTTGCCTCACAGCTAGAAGGTCGCCGGTTGGCGTCCCGGTGAGGACACCCGGGATCTTTCTGCGTGGAGTCTCCATGTTCTCCCCGTGCAGCGTGGGTTCTCTCCGGGTTCTCCGGCTTCCTCCCACAGTCCAGAAACATGCTGAGGTTAATTGGTGATTGTAAATTGTCCGTAGGTGTGAATGTGAGTGTGCTTGGTTGTCTGTCTCTAAGTGTAGCCCTGTGATAGACTGGTTACCTGTCCAGGTGAACCTGCCTTCACCCTGAGTCAGCTGGGATAGACTCCAGCCCCCATGACCCTGGTGAGGATTAAGGTGTAGAGATGATGGATGGATGGATGGATATGTGGTTGTGCACGACATTTTGTGAACAAATTAAAACAATTTGCAAAAATACTTTTAAATGTCTGAGTGCATTTGCAAGATTTGCACCAAAGTTTGCACTTTCACATTTAGTGTTCTCTCTCTGGAGATGAAGAACATGTTCCTGTCATTACCTGATCACAGGGAGGGTACAGGATTGATGACGAGTGTGTTAGCCAGCTTGTTTAGCTAGCATTAACAGGAGCTCCAGAGTTTGCTGTTTGGAGCAGACATGAGGTGGAAACCCTCGTCTCTAGAGGCAGCTTCTTGATGCAGCAACACATTTGGAATTATTCATTCACTAAATGTCACACACAGCCTCAGATCTCCTCACCAAATCAGACATGAAATCTGTTTATTCTAATATTTTGTTTTTACACGTTCAGACATTTGCATTCATGTGATCAGAAGGTTTTTACACACTCACACATTGAAATGTATTCAGATTAAAAAGCTTCACACGTTCAGTTGTGGTGATGTGCAGCTACAACACTTAGGACTCGAATCTCTTTCTGCTAAGGCTTGTGTAAGTGTCAGCAGAGTGACCGTGGAACATCCCACAGCAGTCAAATAGTCGAACAACAGTCACGGTTTGATGAGATGTTTGAAGGTTTCACGGTGCAGCTTCAGATGCACATCGTCTCTTTATGTGGAATAACGTTGGTGACACGTGACAGGAGGCAGACAGACGAGTCCAGATCCGCTCAGTTTTTGTCGTTCATCTTCCATATTTGGAAATGAAACCCTGACAGTGGTCCCAGGAGCTGCTGAGTTTCAGGTTTCTGTCACTTCCCAGTAATGACCTCCTCCTGGACGGTGGTGTGTGAACGGTAGATGCTGCAGTCCAACAGCTCCAGCTTCCTCCCCACAGGGCCTCCTCTGCTTCAGGATGAGGGAAGGGAGAGAAAACCTCCACCAGGGATGTGCACATTTGAAAGCTGCAGTAGATTTAAGTTCAGGTTGGGTCTGTCTGAGTTCACTGCAGCCCTCTGCACGAGCTGGTCCTGCTGCAGGTGGAGCAGAGCGTCGGCTGTCACTCCTCGTAACGGAGGCTAAAGAGACGGCTGCGCTCCTGAGACTCTGACGTGTCTTCTTCTAACACCGAGGCTCGCTTTCCCTTCACTCGCTGTTTGCTGTTGGAATACAAAACACAGTTTGACAAGCAAAACCCCGTAAAGTCCGTTAAGCTCAAAGGATGCAGGGCTTACCTGTTGGAGTCAATCAGGTGCAGTCGTCCTCAAATGTGTTCACATCCTTCCAGTAAAGAAACTCACAAAAAGTCACTCAAATAACTAGAAACTGGAAAAAGTAATAATAAATAAAAATGTTCTAAATTATAATTTAGTGAAATAAGACGTTGCTTCTGAATTGTGGCTAAAAAGAATAATTTTAAAAAACAAACAAAACAAGACTGTCACAGACAAATTAGAGCCCTTTCACGGGTCCCATCATGCTTGTTTGCTTGTTTTTCTTTTTGTTTGTTTTTTTTAAAAATATTTCTGTTGAACCAGAAATTCAAAAGCATGATTCTTGTCAAATTTTTATTTATTATTGCTTTTGTCAATTTCAACTTATTCTAGCTGTTTGTTTCCGTCTTTAATGGGAGGCTGTGAACACATGTGAGGACGACTGTGATGATCATAAAGCTAACACAGTGATGTCTTACTGTAATGACCAAAGCAAAGGTCGACCAGTTTCAGCCGTTTGCCAAGTAAATGAGACGAGTCTTTAGCCTTTTAAAAAAAAAATGCTTTTCTTGTGGGTTTCTCTGGTTTGAGGCTTTGACAAAGAACATCAACAGAAAACAGCTGATGTCGTGTCGTCATCAGAGTTCTGCAGCACTGAAGAACTTTTTTTTAAACTCCTTTTTCTTTAAGGTTTAACTTCATTCTTTCACATTCAGTTGCACATATTTGCAGTTAGTTTTGTTTTCAAACCTTGTTTTTTTTTCAAGATGAGAAAGCGTAAATGAATGTGTTTGTGGTTTTGAGCAAAGAAGTCGACTAAAAACAAAACATGGGGAATATTCTGACGTTTAAAATGCACATTGGATGTAGAAATCTCATTTATGTTGGGTTTTATAAAGAAGGAAAAGTAGAACGGGTGACTTTCTGTCTTCCTCTTTCACTTTATTCTTCTATTTCATAATCTTTTCATAAAACAACTAAGAATTGAGAGAGGAAGCAAAATCAACTGCTGCTACCCACTTCTTTACATGTCTGTGTTTCTTATATTTACTGTCTTGAAGTTGACCGTCGGCTGTTCTCCTGCAGGTTCAGGCATCCCAGAGATGAAGACCATCCTGCGAGGTGTGGTGCTGAAGGAATACCTCACCTTTAAAACCTTCGTGGCCAAAGTCATCGGCCTCACCTGCGCCCTGGGCAGCGGGATGCCTCTGGGCAAGGAGGTAACACACTGCTCTGTGCTTCATGCTTGTGTGAATGGAGACAGCCTTCTGAATGAGAAGACACACACACACACACACACACACACACACACACACACACACGTTTGTCAATCAGTGAGTCAGTCGTTACAGTGCAGGACTCACAGGACTAAAATTAAATGGTGTGATGAACGTAATGCAAAATTATTCATGTGTGGGCTCGTGTGTGTGTGTGTGTGTGTTTGTGTGTGTGTCCGTGTGTGTGTGCTAATCTACTTTATAAATACAGCAACCAGTAACTAAACCAGGCTCTAGAACCGTATCTTTACACTGTGCAGGTGGTCTATGCTGTGTTCTATGTGTGGCTGATCTAAAGGCTGAAGACAGACGGAGGTCATTCAGACATAATGTAATTTTACAAAATATAACTAATCAGCCTCTTTAATAACTTCAGCGTTAGAAGTATCTGATATGTTGGTGCTGAACCACAACAGATCGCCTCAGCGTCGGTTTTGTTTTCAGTAAACTGAGAAACAGCAAATGAATTCTAATTACAGCTGACTGATTGTTGTTCCAGGTGAGTTGTCTGGAGACGCTGATCAGGATTCTGCTGCTGTCTGATGCTGCAGTTATTTAAACTCTCTTTGTGATGTTTTTGGATGATTATTGGGACTGGAATGTGGAAAACGGCAGATTGTTTAAGTACCGCTGCTTGTGTGAGTCGATCCGTTCATGAAACAGCCTGCAGTCGGCAGTTCAGACTGGTTCTGAAACTGTTACCAGGTCCGACCTGAGGAGACATGAGAGGAGTGACCAGGACGCTACCTTCAGGTGTGGACAGATCTTTGGGAAGGTGTGCTCACCTGAAAGGGCCTTTAAACAGACTGCACCAAGCAGAACCTCAGAAAAACCAGATGCAGATGTACACAAACGATGCAAAGACCTTCTGCTGCTGAGGTCATGTGATCTCCTGTCAACCATCTTGTCTGCTGACGGCTTCTTCTCAAACTTCCAGATGTGGGCAGATTAGCTTTAGCTAAGCTAACAGTTAGCCGTGTAGTTTGATTTTACCGTTGTCTCGTAGTTTTGGAGAAATGTTCCTGCTATTTTTATCCACAAATTGAGTTGTAGAGAACAGAACAGGTCCGAGTGTTAATCTGTGATCCTGACAGATGTGTAGTTGCCGTGTTTTGTCTTTGTAGGGCAGCACTGATCCACGTAAACGAGCCGCCGTGTGTCATCACCACAGACTGTGTGAAGCAAAACCCAGCTTCACTTCTTTATGTTAGCAACAGAACTCAAGCGCTGACCCACATTCAACAGTTACGCTGTTTTCTGGCACAGTTTGAGCAGATCGCAGCGTGAAGCCTTTGTTTGTGATAAAATACAGACCTCAGACCAGCTGCTGTCACGTCTGAATGTCCAAAATAAACCCTCACAGTACAGAACACCAGCTTCCACCGAAACCTCATGTAGGTCAAAGCAAAGTGTGAGAACACAAGTGAGGTTTAATCATGCCTTTAATCAGAGCATATGCAGCGTCTAACATGCTCCATCGCATGAACCCTCAGCAGCTCATTCACATTCCAGTCCCCCACAGCCCTGCAGCATGCATTACAAATGATTCATAACAGCGCACGACGAGGCCGACACGCTCGGGTTCAGGTGGAGAGCAGCGACTGTGAAATCTGGAGAAAAGAAAGAAAAGCAGAAAAAGGAAGGAAAGTGCCGAGTTGGCTTGAGACCTTTTCTAATCCCAGCGGGAGGGAGGAGGATGTTTTTCTGCTGCTTCTGGGATCCCCTGCCTCACTATGCAGATGTTGTTTGTGTCTCATGGAGGAGGTGGAGTGTGTAACGAGGTGCAGGAGACTGTTTCTTGTAGCAAAAACAGTTCAGGTGCTGTAGGTGCATCTTCCCCCCAAAGACCGGCTCGCCTGAAGACACGCTCGCCGCTAAACGCTGCTCCCTCCTGGTTGCAGCAGCATCCAGTCGGGATTCAGCGCAGGCCTCTCGCTGCCTCTAACTCCAGCATCTCACTTTTAAGCCACTTTGAACCTCAGCCTCTGAATCCAGATGTCCTCGGTAGACTGTCTCGTTGTTGACGTGTTTTCAGAGAGTTTCCGTGTTGCCGTCACACTGACTCACAACAGAGCAGGAGGTCCGGAGAGCTTCTCACACTGTGCTGATTGCTTCATGTCTTTGTTTCTCCTCCCGTCAGGGTCCGTTTGTCCACATCGCCAGCTTGTGCGCTGCTCTTCTCAGCAAGTTCATGTCTCTGTTTGGGGGAATCTACGAGGTGAGCCCTTCTTACTTTTACTTTCTCTGTTTTTTAAGTGTGACTTCACTGATTTGTCTTATTAACACAATTTTAAGTGATGCATATGTTACACATCAGGTAAATGTTTAAGGTGAACCCTCAGAATGTTGTTCCTGTCGTCCAGATGTGCGCACATCTGGATATCACACTGAACTCTAAGCATTCAGCTCAATGAGCAGCAGCGAGTGGTGAGTTTTACCTCTCAGGCCGCCGGACCTGAAGGTAGAAATCACGTTTCTGGTTTTCTCTTTAATTTGACCGCCTGATTTCTGAGTGAGTAATTTATTCGCTAAAGCCTTAAAAATCCTACAAGGAAAGAAATGCAGCCTTCTTTATCTGAATGCCAAATAACTGCAGAGCACAGAGAATGAACGAACGAAGGGCTCATTTGATCCATCCGATGTACTGAGGAACCGTTAATACATCCACAGTTCTGCTCAGTCACTCCCCATCCACGACCACCCATCACTCAGAACCTCCCGCTCTGGACCTCGGTCCCCAGAAGCATCAGAGGATCCTCCTCACTCTCCATTTTTAAGATGCAGACACACCTTTTCACCACTGCCCACATCCTTTTATTACATGTTCCTTTCTTCGTTTTATTTCTCCTTCAGTTTCACACAGTCCTGCATGTTCTAGATGTTTCCCTTCTTCCAACACACCTGATTCACATGATCAGGATGGTTATCAGGCTTCTGCAGAGCTTGATGATGAGCTGATCGTTTAATCTAGAACATGCAGGACTGTGGCCCTCCAGGACCAGGACTGGACACCCCTGATTTAAGGAAAGCAAAAATAATCAGTTTGTCATAATAAATAAGATTTAATGCACACACACCACAGAAACCAGATCCACTGCTCCCCATGTTGGTGCCACATTCAAACAGTTTGGCTTATAACAGAAGGAAAGTGCCAGCGAGCCGTTAAAACACTTCCTAGAGCATCCCTGTAGCTGGCATCCATGTGAGCATCACATTCAGTAGGTTGTTCTTACCGTAAACATTCCTCGGTCCATTAAAAGTTCACTGTACGGGACAGAATCTGAAGTCCTCCTGCAAACATGTGTTTCAGAGTTTATCTGAAGTGGTTTCACTTGGACAAATATCTCCATGTTTTCACTACAAACTCCCTCTTTGTGTTGTCACAGACGGTGCCGCCCCGCTGAGCTACAGTAGAGGATAAATAACACAAAGAGAGAGTTCTGTAGTGAAAAGGCTTTAACTTTGGACGATCCCTGCTTGATTTGAGATGACGCCTCGTGCTCTGACAAACCTCATGTTTTTACTGACAGGAAAACCTGTGCTGATGTTCACACGGGCACCAGGATGTTTTCTTAAAGAAGGACTTGGAGAACTGTGAAGCTACCTGGTGCAGCATGTCGTGTTCAGAAAGCAGTTTTTATAACTCCATATGTTGTAATAACATAAAAGTTGGGGCCAGAATGAGGAATGTAGGTGCAGCTCAGGTGGGATAAGACAACAGCAGCTCAGCTATTTGACTCACTCACAATCTAACATCAGTGCGTCTTCCATCAAACGGTGTGGCTTCATTTTTTCTGAACCTCTGTAGAAAACAGCACAACCACGAGCAGGAGGAAGAACTCAAACATCTCCTTTGTGCAACATGATGAAGATAGAATACCATCAACCATCCAAAAAGTCCAATGAAAGTTTCACATCTTTGATTATTCATTAGAAAAAAATAGCTGAAAATGATAGAATCCACTTGTGCAGCACAGAACAGAAAGACTTCATTAATCCCAGACCTGGGAAATGATTTTGTTACAGAAAACACCAAATCACAAGTTAGAAAATATAATAAAATTAAGTCTGTGCAAGTAGAATAATAGAAAAAACAGCTGAAGTGAACACAGTGTGGCAGATGAAGGGAAGAATTTCAAAACTATGACTTCAACAGAAACGTGCAGGTTGTATGAAATAAAACAACGACGGGCTCAACACGGTTAACCTAATTATTTAATAGTGCAGTAACTTTAAAACTTACAACGATGAAGACATCACATAACCAATTAAACACTATGAAAAATAAAATCAACCAGCTATACTAAATGTGCAACACAAAGCGTGTCAGCGAGCAGAGAGCTGAGGACGCTCAGAGTTCCTGCTCTGGACAGGACGGAGGTCCAGAACCAGTCCTGGAGCTGAACCAGTCCGTCTGAGAAGGAGCTCCACAGCCCAGAAGGAGGCGGAGGCGGTGGTGGGGCTTATCCAGAACAGATAACGGTTTATAGATGTTTAACTGCTTCCTGTTTCCCGTCTGCTCAGCTTAAACACAGCCTGCAGTCACTCATCTCAATACAGTGATTTGATTAGTTATCACAATGTGAAGCTTGGATTCAGGTGAACTTCCCCTGAAACCGGAAGTCACAGGTGATTAGTTGAAGGACGGAGGAGGACTTTGGTATCATGACTCTGATAAACGGCGTCATTCTGTTGTTTTTAAAGTTTCTGTCAACCCCAGCAGCAGCCGTTTGGCGCTCTGAGGGTGAAGACGTCTGTTAGTTTCCTCTGAGCTGTGACGACGGCGTCGATAAAGTCGACGCTTCTCTTCAGCAGGCGACTGAATCGGTGTTCATGATCATCAGGACGCGGTTACAAAGGAAGCGTCGTAATCTCCTCCGGCAGCGTTCAGAGAAAGACCAGGTGGAGGAAACGAACTAAAACAAAAGCTACAGAAGAAGAAGAATGACGTGGACCGGACGGAGCTGACATTTTTATAGTTGTTCAAAAGTGTTCAAGGAGACGGCAGAAGAAAATGATAGATAATGACGGAGGGGGAAGAGAAAGAATACATGAAGATGAGCACAGGAAGTTCTGGACTACGGGCGGATGAAGGCTGCTTCTTTATTTTATATTTGTCTGACTAAATAGCTTTTTTGGTCCGTTTCTTACTATTTGTGTTGTTTGTGGAGCTCAAACAACTTTGCAGATTTTCGTCTCTCTTTGTGATGAGATGTGAGCGCCTCTGTTGGAGGATGAAATGTGGGAGGGTTGGAGGAGACAGAGGGCAGCAACAGGAAGGACG
>NW_007578104.1:92796-100058 GCF_000690725.1 Stegastes partitus | reverse complement strand
CTGGACAGTTAACCTGCGTCTTCGTCACCTCAAAACGCTGATAAAGTCGGGTGTGTTTGAGGGCGGGGCTACCTTGTGATTGACAGGTCAGATCCACCACTCACTGTCCGGTTTCAGAAATCAGGATATAATTCTAAACTAGAGGCTTCTGTACATCCACAGACCAACTTTAATCTCTTTTATGCAGGATATGTTCAACATGTTCTGTCCTTCATCCCTCTCTCTTTACATTTTCCGTCCATCTATCGGTCTTTTCTGTAATCATCATCCTCATCATCATCCTCGTTACTGTCTCTGTGTAACCTGCTGCTGCTCTCTGCCGCTCTGCCCTCCCTTCTCAGTGTTTTGCTGCATTTTATGGCATATTAATGGCGAGTGTGTGCGTGAGTGTGTGAAGTGTCCCTCTGCAGCAGTATCCGGTCCTCTCTGGAGTTTGGAGTACAGTATGCTAATGCAGCCTGTGGGCTGTAGAGAGCAGCTCTTTGTTTGCGAGTGCTGTCCTTTTTCCACCAACAGGGATGAGTAGTATCCCACATGCACATGGAGAATGCCACCGTTTGAAGAGGCCTGACCTTCGAGCAGATATAATTGCAAATCATGTTTTGTTTTTTCCTTGTCAGATCTCTGAATGTCAGCTGATTGAGTGCAAATTTTGATGCTTAAACAACTTTGTTAGTGAAGCTGCTGAGTCTTAGAACCACACAGCAGCAAGAAAACAGTTGTTCTCCATCGTTTGTTCCTGGTGAGCTTAACTTTGTGTCTTACTCCCATGCTACTGAAAGGAGCCCGGCCTTGTAGGGATTAAGGTAATTCAACTCCCAGCATGCTCCCCAGTCATCGCTCCTCCTTCTCCACTGCTGAAATCCTGTGAGACTGATTTACACGGTACCCCTTTAAAGAACGTGTTTCCTGGTTGTTCCCCTTCAAAATAGTCTGTCGGGCAGAATCAGATGATATTCAATAAGATGTTCAATAAAGAAAAAAAGAAGAACAAGCAAAAACCAAGCTGGTATAGATGTGCTGTCCTTAATGAGCTTTTCTCATCGAAGCCTGTTTGATGCTCACTGAGTGAAATCTGCATTTGGGTTCAAAGTACCGTAATATCCAGACTATAGAGGCACCTGAATATAAGCCCCACCCACTGACTTTAAAAATAAACCAGGTGTGTTCATATCCAGGCTGCAGGTGTCCACGTTGGAACATGAGATATTCCCACAGAAAGATGTTTTAACCTTTAATTAAATGCGTAGCGGTAACATCCACAGATACGTACCGTAGAGGCTTTTTTCTGAACAGTTCCTGTAACACGGCTGGTTAAGGAAATAAAACTCCAGCAGCTACCAGGAAAAGTCACTGATGGCTATCTTCATCTTCCTCCTGCACTAAAACCACTAAAGTCGTCTTCTTCAGTGTCTTCAGGAGCTGAACAGCCTCAGAATCACTTCATCACTTCCTCAGTCTCTCTGTCGTCGTCGCTCTCAGCGTCACTTTGGTCTCGATGCAAAATCGTAAAAATCCTTAAATTAGCCGCATCGTTGTTTAAGCTGCAGCGTTCAAAGCGTGTGAATAAAGTAGCAGCTTCTAGTCCAGACATTACGGTACAGTCGCTTCAGAAAATCTTATACCTTTTTAATTTTAAGCCGTTATAACGTGAATTTTTCCCGTCAGTTTACACCCAACAGTCCACAGTTTTTTTTTCTAAATACGTTTTTGTAGTTTTTTCAAGAATCAAAATCTCTTTTATGCAAAAGTATTCAGATGCTTTGCTTGTTGCACGTTGCTTCATTTCTCCAACTCCTGAACTTGATTAAAAACAAAAACAAAAACCAAAAACAACTTTAATTCATAGAAACATGGCTGAAAGACGGACGTGTTCCAGCTCACTAAAGATTTTATCCAACAAACATCTTGGAGGAAGATTTGAGTTGTGGAGAAACTATTTAAACAAAACAAACCATTGAAGACGAGCATGTTTTGCATCGTGAGCTCTGAATGAGCAGCATGTAGATAAACCACAGGGAGGGAAACACACACTAACTGTTCTTTACCACCACTGTGCTGCTTGAAGGACATCGGCCTCATAGGAATGAAGGTGAGTAATATCAGACAGATCCGTTTCCCATGATGCACCTTGATCCGCCGCCCTGCAGTCATGTAGCTCAGCGTCATCATTTGTTTCTCTCCCGTCTGGCTCATTGTGTTTCACATCATCTGACCAGAGATCCATCGGCTGAGTCTTGTGTAGATGGAAAACATGAAGGTTCTTGTGTTGTTTTTGTGTGTTCATCAGGTTATTGTTTATTTTTTATGGGTGACACTTTACAGCCTCCTGTTTGGCAGCTGTAATCCACATTTAAATGCTGGTTTTTAATAGACTGAGAGGTGGTTGTAAGCAGATTTAAATGCTTATTAATTTGTTTGTGAAACAACTAGAACCTCTCGGACCAACACACACAAGCAGCCGTTGTCACATAAGATGTGGTTTTAAAGTTGTTGACTTGCAATAAGTTCTATCTGCTTCCAGCTACAGTTCAGTAGATCATAAATCCTTCTATTAAGTATCTGTGTATTACTTCTAAATGCCAAATAGGTGGAGTGTTTAACGTGTTTTCATCCCACCGCTTCATTCATTCTGAGGTGTTTAGATGCTACAGACTGATGGAGGTGTAACCGCTGCTCTGTGTGTGTGTTTGTGTTTCAGAATGAGTCGAGGAACATCGAGATGCTGGCGGCTGCCTGTGCCGTGGGAGTGGGCTGCTGCTTCGCTGCCCCCATCGGAGGTGAGTCGCCAGAAAAGAACAACATCGTAGCATCAGTCTGTCACATGGTGTAATAAAGCGGAGGTGTAAAGGCGCTGTGAGCTCCACTCCTTACAGCACAACACATAACGGGGGTTTTGTCACTGAAACTGATGGCGCAATTTCAGTGATGCTTCACATGGGATGTGTTAGTGAAGCTAATATCTCTTCCTGTACACCTCGTATCATCTGCTGTTATATTTAGATCCAGCAGTTTGTTTGGCTGGTGGTTGTTCTCTACGGTTCTGTCACGGCTCAGTCCGTCTTCATCTAATGCTGAACTAAAAAAGAAACCGAAGCACTCCCAGCCGCTGACCCCCACCTGAACCCTGACGTAGTCCACAGGACTCTGTAAAACGTTTGTGTGTTCACATGGGGCTGCCGTGTGTGTTCCAGGTGTGTTGTTCAGCATTGAAGTAACGTCCACCTTCTTTGCGGTGAGGAACTATTGGAGAGGTTTCTTCGCAGCCACCTTCAGTGCCTTCATCTTCAGAGTGCTGGCTGTCTGGAACAGAGACGAAGGTGAGGCTTGAACACGCTGCATACGGGCACCGAGCGCTTCATTAGGAACATCTACACAATGTGATGAAATGTGCAGTTCACCCATGAGGAGTTAACACCTGCCAGCTTCAACCTAAACTGGAGATGCACAAGTGTTGTTGGCAGAACTGTTCTGCTGATCTACACTAAACTGCACAGTGATCCCAGTGACGTGTTGGATGAGCATCTAGGACGTTCATTTCAATAAAGGTCATTTAAAGAAGAAAATTTAAGCACCAAACTGTTTCCGAACATAACGAGAGACGCATCCTGACTTTTCATATAATGCTTTCAGTTAAATACAATCAAAAAATGGAAAAGGAAATGTTATAAGTTGAACTCATTCATACTCTTTCTTCAGCAATATTTCAACAAAAAGAAAACCTGATCAGCACAAGCAGCAGCGAGTCCAGTGTACTTGGTATTTATTTGAACAATGTGAGCTGTTAGGACTCTCTGATCGGCCGTGGTTCTTACTGTAGCAGAGGTTTTAAACAGCCAGTGGGGCGTGTGGGCGATGAAAACAGTCCAGCGCTGGTGAACGGTCCTGACAGTAAATGTGAACAGAAGTGCCTCAGACTGATCCACTTCAGCATGTCCTGTACATGTTCATGCTGGTGTACGCTACAGGAGAGCAGGAGGGCCAGTAAATCTGCTGTTCAAATTTGTGGTGGGATGAGATTAAAAAAAAAAAAAAAATCTGATTAATTAGAGGTTTTATAATTAATCGTGATTAATCAAATTGTTCTAAAATAGCAATATTTGACACAATTAGAAAAGTTTTTCAATTCAAATAGATTTTGGTTGACGGCTGAATCAATGAGTAGACGTACATGAACTTAAACTACAAACATTTTTCATCTGTCTGCTAAGAAGCTAGACTTGACTTAAAGTTTATTCAAGTTTTGGCCAATTGGCATCAGGCTGGATGAGAAAAACAAGTCGAGCGATGCGGTCTCGTCTTCCGTCGCTGTTCACTAAACTTTCTTGTGCGCTGACGTCTCTCAGTGCATCTTCATCGTGGCTGAAAAACCAACTCTAGGTGCAGAACCACTACCTACCAGCTGGAGTATGCGCATCAGTGTTAGCGGTGTGTCAGACATCAGGGAGCTGAGAAAGGTGCAACTAAATGTGTTATTTCTTTTTAAACGTGTTATTTTTTAAAATTAATTGTAATTAACATGTTAAAGTTCCAGCCCTGATATAAACATGCTAACTTGCTCAATATCAATAATTTTACAGACTTCACCTTTAACACATTGTACAAGATAAATGAAGCGACCCTGCTAGCATGCTATATCTGATAGACACCAAACGTCGCTCTCCAAGTGAAGCTGGCGCTCTACGTTTTCACTGCAAGTTGTGACGGTCACTGGTTGGATGTACTGATCCAAGCATCTGAAACCAAATAGTTTAGGATGAACACATGGACTGTTGCACCTCTAAACATAGCACAGGAAGGCTTTTGATCATCAGGAGTTTGTGTGTTTTGTAGAGAAATCTGTGCACCATCAACAAAACAAGAGGAACAGGGACCATAAGACCTTAAACCTTTACTGAAGAGTCAGTGCAGCAGTGTTGATTGTTAAAGCCTGGATCATAGACGGTTAGCATGTAGTGAAGAAGTTCAGACTTACCTTGTTAAAGTTACAAACTCTGGTGTAGCTCATGAATGACTGAGTCGACAGATCTAATCTTAAATAACAAGCGAGGCGCGCTGCAGACCTCCCACAGCGAGCAGAGCACGCCTCACCACCGACACTAACGATGAGACCAGTCTGTCCCAGTGTCCCGGTAACACGTGTGCTTTCCTTCATATAACAAGTCCGAATGTTCTGCTGCTCAGCGAAGGTGGAAGACGTGTGAGCCGACGTGATGCATGAAACCAGCAGAGCACCAATAACGGAGGAGGTGTTGCGCTGCCGGTGCTCGGATTGGGAATTTGTTCCGACTGTAGCAGGAAACTAACAAGAGTTTTATTCATGCTCACAGCCAATCAGACGGCTTCCTCAGGATTCCCGGTGCCTCGTTAGAGAGAAACAGTGAAAGGTTTTATGATGGAGTTTTCTCCAACCAGCTGTTTGCAGCCGTCAGTTAGTTCTGGTCCGAACCTTCACATTGAGTTGGTATGTTGGTTCACTTCTCGCTCGTTACCGTCCACCAGCGACGGGGTGTGAGCTCTGGTACGAAGCTCTGATCATATTGGTTTTGATGTTTGTCTGACTAACATTAATGCAGCTTTTCTAACTGTTCATGTGCTTTTTTTTGTTTCTCCAGAGACCATCACAGCACTTTTTAAAACCCGTTTCCGGCTAGACTTTCCCTTTGACCTCCAGGAGCTTCCTGCCTTCGCTGTCATTGGGTACGTTCTTACTGGTGTCCCGTCTTTACGTGCACACACACTGAAATGGTGAAATCTGATGAGAAAACTGGTGGAGAGATGGCTCAGCGTGACCTCCCACACTGCATCTGAAAAGCAAAAGAGCACTTCAACATTTAACCGCTGCTGTAAAAACTAAAGAACAGACACTCAGGAAGGAGTGACGTGAAGATTTAAAGGCTGAGATGCAATCGTTATTTTTAAGTCTTCATTTTAGAAAGTGGTGAAAAGTAGACAAAGAAGTATTGGAGTCCAGAACCTGGGCTGAATTGGACTCTGAGTTATTGTTTCTGCGGCTGAGTTTCAGACGTTACTGAGGAGCTCCAGTCCTGTAGCTGGTGAAGGTGTGGCTGCAGGGCGGTCTGAGTGAGTCACCTTACATGGATAAATCAGCCTGGCGCACTGAGGGATGTCTTATTTTATCCTGCCTCCGCCCCGGGGCTCCTCCATGGCTGTGAATGAGACCACGGGCTCCTAGAAGGAAACCGGCAGAGCGATGGGAGCGCTGCCCATCCCGCCCACACACTCCTTCTCCTTTAGATGTGTGTAGCCTGTACATCAGCTGCCCAGGAGAGGATCTGTTTTATTTGTCTGTGTTTCTGTCCAGAGGTGTTAATGCTCACCGCTGCATCAGTGACATACCGTCCACCTAACAGCGCCTCCAGAGAAGGCAGCAGAGCGTTAGCCCCAGTTTCACACCGTGCTGGTGTGTCCGTGTGCACCGGCCGGTCTGCGTGTGCACGTGTTGGAAGGCAACAGCGTGCTGGTAGTTTCCATCTCCGCCTGCCAATAGCTGTCAAGCAGGGAAAGTCGGTCAGTGTCTCAGTCAACTGGGCCAGAGAGAGTTTGTTCTGTGCTACATGCTGCCAAGGGCACGTCTTTAAAGAGTCACACACTGGTCCACTTCCTGTTCACACCTTCAGGCTTTAGAACAGAGAGCATCACTGGGACACAAACAGCGATTACCTGCATGTGAGGGGTAACGTGTCCGTTCTTCACCTTCTCTACAGCCGGGTCATCCACTCACGTCCTTCCCCCGATGCTCCAGTTGTCCGTTCCCACAACAGCCTCATTGAACTGCGTTGTATTTCGTATAAAGATTAAATTTTCAGAGTGTAAAAGTGCTGAAGAGTGCAACGTGGAGAGTTTTCTGTTCAACAACAAAGCTGTTTACCTTCACCGTTCCTCAGCGCCATGCACCATGCGTGTCCTTGAGGCTACACAAACATGTTGAATGCACAGGATCCCCTTTCTTCTTGGTTTGTGTGTCCTTGTGCGAGCAGAGGAGGAGATGCAAACAAAACAGATGGCTGCTCATCAACACACTGGCGTGGTGCCTTTAAAGATAAGGCTGGGAAATTGTGTGTTTTGGTTACTGTCAACAAATCCCTTGGAAAGACTAAAATCAGTCTGTCATGCTCAGTTCTCCTGTTGCTGCTGAAGATCTGTTTTTAAAATGGGGTCTTAAATCTGTACAGTATGCAGCAGAAGTGAGCACACACCCCTCAGCAATGTCACTGACACGTCAAAAGAGTCTGAATTAT
>NW_007578104.1:47507-91861 GCF_000690725.1 Stegastes partitus | reverse complement strand
CGATCCAATGTGTTCTGCCATTCTTCACAGACTATTGCTTTCTTCTGCTCTTTGCTGGAGGCTCTGTGTTGCTCTACCGTCATCTTAAAACATCCCACAGGTGTTCTACTGCTTCCAAGTTAGGCCAAAATATATCGTAGTCACGGTTTTTTGCTTTTTTAATTTTGGCAGTGTGCTTTAGCTGATTCGCATGCTGAAATATTCCTCCTCTGCCAACACTAGAGTCAGACTGTCAGCCGGTGTTCATGGTGCCATCTGTAGATGTCTTCTCTCAACACCTTTTGCATTCACTCATTAAACTCCACCACGGTGCTTCACTGTCAGGACCGTGTGTTCACTGTGGTGACCAGCTTCATACCAAACATGTTGGACTCCATCTGAGCCAAACAAACTCATCCTGGTCTCATCTAACCAAAGATCCCAACATTCACCAGGCTTCTCTTCATGCATTTTAGCAGAAGTCTAATCTGTGAGCTTTGTGCTGCAGAGCGAACAAGTTTTTTTTTTTCCATAGACTCTGTCCAGAGAGGACGATGATATGAATGATATTATGCAGAATCCTTTGCACTGTCCAAGCTGTCACAGAAATTCAGATTTCTATCAGACTCACTGTCAGATGTTTCAGTCCTCTGGATGTTCATGTCCATGTGGAGCGGTGACAGACGTGCAGGTAGCCAGAGTGCATTCACAGGTCATTTAATAACCTCGTTAAAGACGTTCTACAATGGTTTCCACTGGTGTTATTTATTAGGCTCAAAAGCTTTTTCGAGACTACGTGAGCGCGGTTTGATCAGATTTAATTGACGGCGCTGGAAAGTCGAGCGAACAACCTCACGACTTTCTCATTCTGATTCAAATGCAGTCAAACAGTGAAAGTTCATGACGTCAAACTCATTTAGACAAACAGATAAACATGTAAATCTGTCATCTGAAGTGACCAAAACTCTTCTGACCTCAAGAGAAAATTCATACAGGCTGTCATCATTCAGTATGAAGTTGACTGATCTTTTTTTTTGGTCATTTTTGTCGTGTACCTTCATCCTGACTGTTATTTATGGCCATTAAGTGCACACATTTAACTGATTATGGAATACGTGTACGTTTGTTTTAATTTCTCAACCAACTGCTGATTATTTTTCTCCATCAATCAACAGAACTCAGAACATTATCTGTTTAATTTCTTGAGCTGTTGAAACCAGACCAGACGAAACAAGTATAAAAATATGCACCTGATATGTTTTTTTAAACCGCTTTTTGTTTATTTTTTAATTTATTCAACTCATAAACATTTTTATTCATCAAATGCAGTCTCTGCAATAAGCGGAAAATGCACAGATTTCTATCATATAAGGTGAGACAGACCTGTTGCATTGTGTTGTGTGTAGTTATTCCCAAAGGCCCGTTCTGATCCATCAGAATCCTAGAACATATCTGGAGTTTAGACTGTTTGTGAGAAGAAAACAAGCGATTGTGACGGTTTATAGTTTTCAACTGATGAATCAAAGTCATATCCTGGAGATGCCAGTGATTGAATCCTTAACTGAACCAGCTGCAGCTCCTCCCTCCAAAGGATCGGTCCGTCTGAGGCGGTACCGGTACCATCCTTAGACCAAATTCTACCACCCGAACGGTCCCACACAGTTTATTATAGATGTACAACTTATAAAGAACACAAAAAGGCAGCCGTGCGGTGTTTTCTCCGGCTGCACCACGGGGGCAAAGACTCCCTCATCATCCTCCTCATTACTTATTCAAAGGTATTTGACGGAATTAATAATGCAGCAAGATAAATTCATAAGCACTGGGTTGTCTGCATAGCTGCATGAGTCTATTCTTTCTCTCCCCACCTCGCTCCTCTTTCTTTGCCTCTCGGTGCCATGAAGAGGACTCCCACTGAGCTTATAAATGCATGCTTATATAAACCTCTTTCTGTGCTTTGTCTCTGACTCCCCCACACATCCCCATCTGACAGTGTGCTCTATCTTTCTGACTCTTACTGTCTCTCAGCTGTAATTCCCTCTTTATTTTTTTGTATGTTTCTCCCTTCAGTGGATGTCTTTGTTTCCTGTTTTTTCTTCTTCTTCTCTATCTACAGTCTGTGCCTCCTACTTGTTTTGTGATCTCTTTTTCTTTCTGCTTCCCCAACACCTCTTTCCCCATTCCTTATACGACTTCACTGCATCACATTTGCACCGATCCCGTCCTCTGGAGACGTCCGCCTCCAGCACATTAGAGGCTCATTACATTTACATTGTTTTTATTGTGGCCAAACACTTTGGGGACAACGAGGGAATTGGTTCAAGAGAGAAATGTGGTGCGCTCGATGCGATGCTGTGCTTACACTTGATCTAATTTATCCACTTTCAATTCGATTGTGCACAATGTGTTTTTGTACCAAGTTGGGAAAAAACCTCTCCTCCTGATGTCTCTGCAGCATCGCCAGCGGTTTCGGCGGCGCTTTGTTCGTCTACCTGAACCGACTGATCGTCCAGTTCATCAGGAAACAGAAGGCCATCAACAGGTTCCTCATGAAGAAGTAAGTACACCTGCAGAGAGGTCCGGTCCAGAGACGAACTTCTGACACCATGACGGTCTCTCAGAGTGCTGTAGCTACGTTTTCATACAAACGTAATGAGGCGCTGCTACGTATTTAACTCACCAACAGTCCAAACAAAGCTGAAGTAATTACAGAATTAACAAAGCACACCGTTACGCATCGGTAATAATAATTCAGTTCTATACTAATACATAGACATTATGCCGCTGTGTAAATGTGGTGTAAAAACTGAATATTTAAGCAAATGTTTACATCGAGAGTCCCTTTGATGGTTCCATGGCAGCTTCTTTTTACATTTTTTTACATCTATTTCAAGCCACCGACGTGATGGGAGTGGAGTCGAGCATCTGTGACCGGCCTTTAACTCTCTTTGCTGCATCAGTCGGCAAAAAGAGCAACTTAAATCCACCCTGACACTGAGGCTGCACATGTTCTCATGGCAGACACACATAGGAAGGCCTTCATCGTCCTTCTATTGAGCAGCTGCTAAGCTAATACGCCAGAGCAGGGCCTAGCAAGTTAGCATTGCTCTGACAACAGTAACTACGATCCATTAGCTTAACAGGGTTCTCATCAGAAATGTTTGGGGGGGTCTTAGCGACACTCCCCGGCTAACTGAGGTGTATTCAGGCAAATATTTAACCACAAGCGCCGATGCAGTTTCTCAACCGTAGTCTTCGATGTTCGCAGCTAAGACGCTAATGTAACGTCTTTGCTGCTAAAGGTAGAGAAACTGCATCGGCGCTTGTTGATAAATACTTGCCTGAATACATGTCAGTTAGCCGGGTAAGCTTGTGGCGCCCCCCCGTGGATGTCGGCGCCCTTAGCATTAGCCTGTACTGCCTATGCCCAGGGCCAGCTGTGTTTGGGGAATAATGTAGCAGCACAAAATGCAGAAACTAGCATGAATGAAATAGCTGTTGGTGAACATCTTTTAGTTAAAATCTAGGAAACTATCCCTAATAATTAATCATTTTAGTAACTTCTAAAGAAAAATAATTGTCTGATTTCAGCTTATAAATGTAAACTGAATATAATTTGGACTTTTGGTCAAACAGAACCAGACTTTAAAGGTGTGACTGGCATTTTTTGACCTTAATTGTTGTTAATTGATATAATTAAACACAGTGATCCCACAAATCTGCACCCAGCGACCATGCGAGCCACCATGCATACAGTAACACACAGAAGAGTGAGTGGGTTCCACTGAGATCTCTGCTGAAGTTCTGATGATGTTCTGTGCATGCAGCACAAAGACTGATTTAAATGAGGAGCTACAGTTTTCTGAAATTCTAGTTTCCCTATCAGGTTCTGGAATCAACCACCAAATCTTAGACTGAAAAGCGGTTCATGTTTAGGTGCATGATCAGGTCATTAGGTCATGATTCCTCTACACTTTGGATTATTTGCCATATTTGATGTTCAAACTGGGATGTGACCAGTTGAGATGACTGGAGGATGTAATTCCAGTCAGCTTCATGCATAGTTGTGGTATGTTTGTGATACGTTCATTCAGTTTAGATTCTGATCACCCACACAGATCTATCATCCAGGTTGTGTAGTTTTGTTGTACCAGAGCTCACGGTGCAGCCCCGACATGTCCCCAGATGTTTGAATTAGAGTTAACTTTACAACTAAGCCGACGTCTCTCTACTCTGTGATTAACGACGTGTTGAATCACTCGTTTGGCCGCTCTGCAGCAGCGTTAACGTGAATGATTTAGTTGTTCTGTTGTATTGACGAGCGTGCAGCCTTTTACAGTATAACGAGCAGAGGAGACGCGTCTTTGCCAAGTCGCTCATTTAACTGTCAGACATTGATTTTTTTTGTCTGTTTCTTCTCTTTATTCCTTCTTCTGTCTGCCACCTTACATTTATTTTTCCTTCTCTCTCTCTCAGGCGTCTGCTGTATCCAGCGCTGGTCACTTTGCTTATTTCCACGCTCACATTTCCTCCTGGATTTGGACAGTTCATGGCTGGAAAGGTAGGTTCCCCACGCCCAGTCGACACACAGTATGAAGTTATTTATATGATCGATAAGCATTGCACTGCAGCAGTGGATGTGGGAGTGAGCCTGCGGCTTTATGGCCCATTACGTGCCAACTTTATCCATATATGCTGCGTATTCACATCAGCGTTTTCCTTTCGTAATGCTGTATGTGTGAGAAGAAATCATCGCTGTAGCTGTGAGCGAACAGCTTTTTGATTCATTCAAACCATCTGGAAGTTTAGTCACATTAGCCGGAGAATATTTATGAAGAGAAAGTCGTCTCAACAATGGTGACGAACGTGTGCTGTGACAGTAAAAACAAGCCTGATGGATGTGTGCTGTTCTGTGTCTGAACTAATGAGCAACAGCTTTACACGTCAAGGCATCAGAACCCAGCTCAGAGTTTATAGATCTGATAAGATTGTCCTGCAAATGTAAATAAGTAAAACTACATCTCTGTGTGGAGTTTTAAGCCGCCCGTATCATGCAGTGTGCTGGTGTTCCCTTTCTTTTAGTAGCTTAAAGCGTTTTGTAAAGAAATCTGCAAGGAGTTCTTTTCCACCACAAAACACCACCTCTGACCTGTCCAGGGTCCAGGTCACATAGCGGGGCTGCAGGTGGCTCAGTGGTTAGCACCGTGGCCTCACAGCTAGAAGGTCGCCGGTTGGCGTCCCGGTGAGGACACCCGGGATCTTCCTGCGTGGAGTCTCCATGTTCTCCCCGTGCAGCGTGGGTTCTCTCCGGGTTCTCTGGCTTCCTCCCACAGTCCAGAAACATGCTGAGGTTAATTGGTGATTGTAAATTGTCCGTAGGTGTGAATGTGAGTGTGCTTGGTTGTCTGTCTCTAAGTGTAGCCCTGTGATAGACTGGTTACCTGTCCAGGTGAACCTGCCTTCACCCTGAGTCAGCTGGGATAGACTCCGCCCCCCATGACCCTGGTGAGGATGAAGGTGTAGAGATGATGGATGGATGGTTTCAAACACCCTCAAACGAAGAATGAGCAGCTTTCTGCCTTTATTCTCTCACTGGAGCAGCTTCTACTGGATCAACATGTCTCCACCTGTACTCAGCTCTGAGTGACCATACTAACCAGTTTAACCTTGTTGGACCAGTCAGCACAGAGCGGGCTTTACAGGAGTGGGCCCTTAAAGACATAGATTGTAGCAGACCCCCAACATGTAATGACGTGCCTGTAGATGGACACAACAGAGACTCTTTAATACTCATTCATGGTGTCTGATCTACAAATCTATGATGCCTTTATGTGCAGCACATCACCAGAAGAAGACACCATCAGGCTGTGAAGTTAGCGAGCAACAGGTCTTATTAGTATAAACTCCAGTTAAAGCCGCATCACGCTGGAAAATTCTGCAGGTGTTCTGTAAAAAATGTGTGATCCGAAAAGGTGCTTCTCCCTTTATGAAGTTACAGGATGGTGCTGAAAGTGTCTGAGCTACAAGCACCTAAATAAAGCCAGAAAAAGAAGAAGTCACTGCATACATTGAGCCGAGCGTCACAAACATATTTGGAGATTTACATCCACAGGAACTTTTATCAGATTCATGAGCTCCAGGTTTAATGTACACGTTTTTATTTATTCAAGTTGTGATTATTTTTTGTTTGAATTGTTTATATGTGGATTAAACGGTGCGTTTGTGAACACCGTTAAATGCAGACCTTCTTTCTATGTGTGGATAGAGTTTGTCCACACTGCTGTCTGTCTGGAAAACAGAATGAGTAACTGATATCGATGAGCAAAACAAAAGGTTGGGACTGCAGAGAGGAAATGTTGATGCTTCTGTTCAACCACATGACTGCACATCACAGCAGCCAGACCAGATGAACGAGCTCATCCGACTCATGCTCATGTCTGCATTTGGTGTAATTAAACTGAGCTTCATGCGCTGCTAGAAGCATGATTTATACACATGTGGCACCAGGTTGCTGTGGTCTGTCTGTTGCATCGTTAACCCGACTGCCGCTCATGCCGGCGTGTGATCGTGTTCAGACACTCGCAGCACAGGTTCAGATGGGTTAGGGTTTGTGTGTCATCTGGAGGTCTGGATGAACGTCGCTTTGCTCCTGAGGGCGACTCGTAGGAATGGATGTGTGTGACTTCTCTCCAGTTTCCCCCCTTCATCTGTCTAATTATCAGAATTAGAAAAGGAATAGTCTGTGCATCCTTGGGCTTCACACACACACACACACACACACACACACACACACACACACACACACACACACACACACACACACACACACACACACACACATCCGCTCGGTCTTGGCTCTTAATGAGAGCGTGAGTCAGGCTTCTGAAGCTCAAATCTGCCCACGCTGGCCCACTCCTCCTAAAGCTCTTCTCCAGAGTGCACACTCAAATTTCTGTATCTCAGATCCCACTGTCTTGCTCGTACACTCCTCAATCATCATTTCTGTGGCCACGGGCAACATTATCGCCTCCCCCCAGTGTCTGCATCTAGTCAGGAACCCACTGCAGATGAATTTGTTTTATGCTTCCTGCCTGCTCTCCTACACCTCAAACATCCAGTGACGTCTTTTAATACACTTTCAGCCCATCGCCTTCTGGCTTCACGGCTCGAATCCTGCACCAAAACACACAGGGTTTTAGTGCAGGTTTAGGTCAAAAGAAAGATTGACAACAACCAGATTGAATGCATATCAACAAGGCACGAAGTAAAAGAGAAGAGCAGAGGTTAACCACGAGCTGAATGGATCAGGAGGACATGAGCGTCTATGAACAGTTTGGAGGACCCAGCTGAATATACGTTAGCATTTATCAATTTGAAATCATCCAATTAGGCAAATTTAATGCCTGTTGTGTCACAATATTTTACCAAAGATTTGTCTCCGTTGTCATGACCGAGCTTGAAAACATCTGAAAAACCAGTTGCAGTATATTAGCTAATTAGACTTTATTGCATTGAATCATTGTTATGTTTTAAAGTAAAATGGTCGAATAGCTCAGAATAAATACTGATTTAATCCTTCAGATTGTAGAGCGGTGCTGATAGCAGGAAAACAACCACAATGTAAAAACAAAGACCAGCACATATTTTTTCTAATGACTTGCAAATGGAAGTTCATCAGATTTGGAGAGTGTTGAATAAAATAACACAGAGAAGAGACAAACAAACCTGAATAAATGAGTAGACAAACACACACTGCATGGTACAATTAAGCAATTAACATCCAGCCATGTTCTCTTCTGTAGAGATGCTCAGGAGGTCCAGCTGGTTCTGATTTGATGTCAGGATGAAGGTTTATCGTTGGGGCTCATATGGCAGGAGCTTCAGTCACTGAGACTGCTCCGCTGGCTTCAGTAGCAACAGTGAAGTATTTAGATCAGAAGGAAAGGCATCAGGATGTAGGAATTATGTCTTTAGTGCAAAGGACAAGCAGAAGAGCAACACCTCCTCAGATGACTGAGACCGTCAGTGCAGGACAAGATCAGGAGGGACGTTATAGAAGGACTTCAGTGAATAAACCCCTCAGTACAAACATTAATGCTCATCTCAGTGTGCAGTGGTGCAAAAACCACAGAGAAGTGGACGAATATGATGCAGTCAGATGAATCAAACACCATCGTCTCCACAAGGGGGTGAGTGCTGATGTAGCAGAGAACAGTTCTCTACACTGCAGATCCATACAGAGCTGTTCTGAGCGGTTGTCTTTATCCAGTGATTCAACATCGTACGTCATATACTGAGTGAATCCTCAATAAAGCAGCAGATTCAACACGTGTGTGCTCTGAGGACTGAACATGTGATTGAGGGTTTTGCATTTAGTGTTTAAAGTTCAAACCCACAAAATCTGCCAGAACCTTTGGCGTCCTGTTTGACGACCAACTAACCTTCTAGGCTCATGTGTCCTCTGCTGCTGAGTCGTGTTGATTTGTCCTGTATAACACCAGGAAGATCAGACGTTTCCTGTCTGAACATGCAGCACAACTCCTGGTCCAACTCTCATAATGTCTCCTGCAGCTCCTTACTGGCAGGCCTCCCCACATCCACGGTCAACCCTCTGCAGATGATCCAGAACGCAGCAGCACGTCTGGTTCTCAAACACAGCACGTCACCCCGATGTTCAGATCGCTTCATTGGCCTCCAGTTGCTGCCCACATCCAATTCAAAACTCTGACACTTGCCCACAAAACTACAACGAGAACAGTTCCCTCAGGTCTACACTCCCTCTGCTCACTACGCTCGACCAACCAGAGCCTCCTGATCCGACCACCACAACAGGTCCAGTAGCTGGACTCTCCTCCTCTGTGGTGGAACGAGTTACCAAACTGTTCAACCTGCTGACACCCTCTCAGTCTGTAAGAACAGACTGAAGAGCAGCTCTTCATTGAACACTTTTGCACTTGACAGATGAAAAACAAACAACAACAGAATGATTCCTGTTACCTCCCTACAGCCTGCTGCTGGCATCAGCGTCCTGTCACACCTGAACTCCTTCTATATCTCTGATCTAGATGGTTTTCTCCTGACCAGACCCTTGCTTGTGTTGTATCTGCTCTCAGATGGACGTCGCTTTGGATAAAAGATAATCAAACCTGTAGACTTGTAGGAAGTTGGAGTCTGTTTCTGGACGTTCATATTTGAGGTCAAGATTGCTTTTAATGAATGGAGACACTGACTCAGTTTGCTAACCCATATTAATGAACGAGCTCCCAAACGCTGCAGTGTGCCGCTCATGCCGGCCTGTGCTGATGATGTCGCCCCCTGTGGTTCCAGCTGACCCAGAAGGAGTCTCTGGTGACGTTACTGGACAACAGGACGTGGGCCAAGCAGGGCATCGCCGAGGACTTCGACTACATCGGACACTCCCAGGCCTGGAAACATCCGCAGCTCAATGTCTTCGTCACGCTGGTCCTCTTCATCGTCATGAAGGTAGGAGAGGACTTTTACATACTGGTCATTAAGATTAATTTATGTCAATAAATGCGATCCAGCGAGCGAGGCAAATGTTCATGTTGTGAAAACTGAATTATTTTTCTTCTTCTCCATAATTTGCCGTCTGTTTTCCTTCTGGGTGTTTCACTTCTTTATTTAAATTCCTGTACGCATACATTATTGCACCTCCCCTCCCCTTTCTGTTTGTAATATATCCGCTGGTGCAGTATGTAAATCTCATATATGCAGCAGCTGCTTGTGGCTGCAGTGGAGTTAAAGGAAAACCAGGAGGAGATTGTGAACTGAGCATAAGATAGATGGGAGGGGTTCTGCTCCTCTCATTCAACTCTGGATCGAGCTAATGGGAAAGTATTGGATCGGAGCCCATCTTTTTAGTCACTGCTAAAGAACAAAGGGAGGCCGTGTTTAAAAAAGTGTTGGAAAGAGGCCTATCTCCCCCTCACGGTGTTTCAAAGTTCTGCTCGCGGGAGGCCATTTAAAGTTTTGGTCCGTCTTTGATGCTGTATCGCTGAGTGAATCCATGTGAACGTGTAGGAGCAGAGATGTACTCATACCTCAGAGTTACACGGACCAACGTGAACGCTGGGACCTGATTGGATAATAAAGGTCAAATGAAAGCTGTTCGATTAGAGAAACTGAATCCAGCTTTACGGATAACGTGTGGTTATGAGGATGTTATCATGTGTGACTCTACGGTGAGGGTTGTAGGAGCCAGGTACTTTGAACTTCTAATCTCGCTTCTTTATAAGATTGCTTTTGCCAGTTTAAATCACAAATATCACCAATGGCAGATTCTATTTCTGGGTTAAATCACTATTAATTTCTTCAGAGGTAAAATGAAACCCGTGTCTGCTCGGGCAGAACTTCTCAGAAGCTCCGTGAGGTTTCATAGGTCACAGATCTCCAATGATCTCACATCACTGAGTTCGAAAAGAATCTCCTCGATTAACGTTTCGGGTTTGACTATGTATAGATATTTGAACCTTTCTAAACGTCGTAGCTGTGCAGAAAAGCGACCTGTGTTTGAGAGAAGCAGTGTGTGAAAGTATGAAAGCAGAGAAGGGCTCACTCCACCTCGTCTCCCTAAACTGGCATTCTTATAAAACTTAAGCTGCATTCTGGAGTAATAAATCTTATGTATAAGACTAATGGACCCTCACAGAACGTCTCCTGGGTGAAAATCTTATTGCTGACTCATGCCGCCATCCTTCTTATGCAGACTTTGGGAATCCTACAAACTATAAGGGTCACAGTCTCAGATCTAGGAGGAAAAATGTGTCTAATGTAAATGAGAGTACAGGTGGGTTGTATAGCGAGACGACGTCGCCTCACCTGGCCGGTCGTTGTCAGTTACTTTCAGTCATGTCGTATACAGATAAACCCGTCTGTTTTCTTTGCTTTCTCAACCAACAAAAGCTGATAATGGATCTTAAAGTGTTAGAAAGTTCTGACTTTCCAATGTGGAAAGCTGATTTAAATGGATTTGATTCTATTCAAACCCCAACCACAGTGTGCATACTTTCATTTAGGAGTCCCTCTCCTGTCTTAAGTTTAACCAGTAAAACCTCGTCTCCGTGCCTCAAAGTTACACGTTTAAACGTTTTTTCCTCACGTCTCAAGCTCAGAGTTGCCCTATGCTACACAATACTGGACTGCTTCGGCGTACAAGTTTGGACCGAAAACTGATTCTGAAGAAGATTAATGATACAGAGAGCCTCAAACTGCGACGTGACAGGGATTGTTTCCTGATTGGTACATACGCCGTGGTCGTTTGTTGCTGTCATTTAGGGTAGAAATGCTCATCGGCGATGGTGTTAGCTGCTTATTTTGCTCATGAGGCGTCTCCTGGCACATAACATCTATGGACCTGTTAATAAAAAGTCTTGATTCTCACCAAAAGAAAATACCTAAAATTCTGATTATACAAGGCTTCATGTGCAACACACAAGATCTATTTAGAACAGAGTAAGAGAAGGGGCTGGTTTTCCGTCTTGGTGCTGTCTGGGTTTGAAGTGACGCATCGCTGGCTTGCGTACAGCTTGCCAGGTGGCTAGCGGCCGCTTTGCTCTGTTTCGGTGCAACACGATCGCTGTCCTCGCTTGTCCCACAGAGTTAATCACACAGCTCGTCGCTGGTGGCAGGTGTCGAGACTGAAACGTGCAAAACTACAAAGCACACGTAACAAAAGAACACTGACGCTAAAGGTAAGAGAAAACGTTAAGGAGCATTGTGATGGAGGCAAATTAAAAAGCAACATGCATCAGTGGATAATGTTTGGATCCCTGCTGCTCTGCTGAGGTGAGAGGCAGGAGGGCAGAGGAGGACATGCAGTAAAGGTATCAGTAAGTGCTTCTGGCTGAACTCTCCTGGGTCTCAATGAGCTAAAACGCAGTGTGATAGCAAGTATTGGAGCCAAACCACTGCACTGCTGGTCTCAGTGGAACAAACAAGCTCAGTAGTTACTATATATTCATTTTCTCCTATGAGACAAAATGTCAGAGTCTCAGCGCCCATCCTCCTGTTTCTCTTTAAGGAGACGAGGTCGCTGGTGTTTGAGCAGAGTGCTGCTGGTGTTGTGATTAGATTGGCTTTTTTTTAAAAATATATATAACCTTTATTTATTTGGACTGCACCGCTCAGCTGAAATGAAATGTCCTTTTCCAAAACCAAAAACAAAAAAAAGCAGAGGTTATAAATGTCCCCTTGCTGCATCAGGAGCTGAGTGTGTGTGAATGTGTGTCTGTGCTGAACTTGTAAAGAACACAAAGCGAGCGCTGCACAAGTGTGAGTGGGTGTAGAGTAGGTGATGTGGGTTTGTGTGTAGGGGAGAACAAGGTAGTTTCAAATCTGTAGCTGTTACTGTACTTGACATTTAAAATAGGTTTAAACAGCAAAGCTCGTATGAAAAGCACTTTTTTTTTTCAACTAAAGTTCATTAGTGAGGAAACAAATATATCCAATCATTAATGCAAAAGCAGCTCAGAGGAAGATGCTAACAAATATGTTGATTTAAATCTTTACATGTTCTGTAACTCCAGCGTTGATGCTCATATGTCACACAGGGATCACTGAACTGAAGCAGCACGTTGTTTTACTGAATACTGATAATAAGGAGATGCATCCTGTCTGGTTGTGTTGGTGCAAAATCACATGCCGAAGGATTGCAGTTATTTTCAGTAGACACACATTTCATACGTTGCTCAGTAGTAAGTAGGAAGAATCGTTTTACCTGTGACTGGGGAGAACAGGTACGCCGCCTCTGTGTGCATCAGTATTTGGAATATTTATTCAAATATCAGACGTGCTTTGCTTTTGTTTTTTGGGGGAAAAACTCACTTTAATTTTCTTTTCAGCTTCATTTGCTGCTTCCATCTTTCTGGTCAGTGATGTACTTTAAGAGTTTTATGTCTTTTGAACAAACTGCCATGAATGGAAGCAGAAGCTTTACGAGGCCTCACTGCAATTATGGGCACTGAGGGCCCTCGAGTTAAAACTAATAATGTACTGGGGTCATGTGGGCCCCCAGTCAAAAGCACTTAAATCCTCCGGTGCAGTTTTAATACGTGGAAGTACTTAGTTTATGTTTCCATGGGTCCCAATTTAATGTATCAACACACTGTCAGGGGGTAGAAATAGGTTTGGATGAATATTGCACAAAGAATTATTTACTTACAAAACTAAAATCAGTCAATGTCAAGCTGTTAGCCACAATTTACATCTGGTGAGTCTCACTGAAACCACGTTCACATGCAACCAAACAATCTGTGGGATGTAAGATCAGTGCTGATGTCGATCTGATCCATTAGGATCTAACTTTACACATGTTTTGACTGCTGACACAAAACCGTCTTCTTTCTGAAAACTGCTGTTGGTGCCAAAATGTGGGTTCATGTTGGATCTTTGTGTTATAGATCTATATCAGCGGTGACGTTTCTTCATCTTACACAGCTTTCAACAAATATCTGAATGTTTTTTTAATGGTTCAAACACGATAAGCTCATAAAATATTAATAAATATGTTCACAACAGCTTGTCTGGTCACACAGTCCAGAGGAATCCTTTAATCTGAGTTATTATTGGTGCCACAAAGAAGGATTTTCCTTCAAAACCTTTCAAATGAATTTCAGTAAAACGGTCACATTATATGGAAGTTATTATATTCAGATGTTTAAAATCCCACAGATTGATCCTAAACATTCAAACCAAGTTGAATCAGTAAACACAAGGTAGTCTATACGGTGGCAACACGAAGCTTCATATCATAACGTAGCACTTATTAAAACAGCATCCACAGTGAAGCAGAACTGCTGCCGAGCACACTGCTCTGGAAAACGTGGTTAAAAGTCCAGAGTGAAACGGGTACCCAGCGCTGACCAGAGGCTCCAGTGTCACAGTTATGTAAGCCTACAGACTGATTATGTGACTGTACTACAGTAACTCACTGTCATGAGATTACAGAACATCTCTCAGCCTTTTGTCCGTCACCACATCTCAAAGAAAAGGACCGTCAAGTACCAATTCTGATTACTTTATCCAGTGGGTTGGCCTGAATCAACTCTTCTTGATGAAAGCCAGCCATGCGTTATCTCATTCCCACGTGTGTGTGTGTGTCCCAGTCACGTCCTCCCTCTGTCCTTTAGCGAAATAGTCTGATGGATCGTCTCTCAGCGTCATTCCTCTCCGGGTGACGTCCAGCCCATGTCTGTGTCTGCATGTATAAGGTTACCAGAGACAGACAGGTGCCTGTAGGTGGCATATAGGTGAGGCGCACACTTTTCTAACTTTAATCACCCACCTATCAAATCTCATTGAGCGCTTCTCATCTTCTATCTGTGGACATGCACTGACTCACATCCTCTCACACACACACACACACACCAGAATCTCGTATGACACACACACAGCATTCAAAGAGAGGCTGTAATGGCTCTGTCTAATTACAGCCTTTGGTTTTCCTGGATTCAGCCTGGTGATTTTCAAAGAGCAGATTGCTCTCTCTCCCTCTCCTTCTTGGTAATGAATGGTTCTTTTATTCGACTTGGCAGCCATCTTGTCTTGTTGCTCCTTTTCATGCCGAAACTTCAGGAAGAGTCTCATTCCAGCTGCTGAACTTTTTCGACGGGGAAGGTAAAGTGTCTCATGTCAGAAAGTCCTTGTCAGCAGGTCAGCGGATGAAGCTGCTCCGTGTACTTTAATCGCATGTTTTTGGTGCAGCACAAGACGGATGGTTAAGAATGTGTCCTCAAGTTCACCTGTTGTGAAGAAGAAGAAGAAGAAGAAGGGCGTCAGATGTGATGCTGTTTTTTTTTTGTGAAGCTTTTCAACACCTGAAGTCACACACACAACCCTGGAAACTAATTTGGCGTGCTTTGTAGTTGATTGCACACCACTAAAAATAGCATTTGCGCACATCAACAGCTCTCACGGAGGAGTGGGTTTATTAATACAGGTGTGTGTGAGTGAGTGTGTGTCAGACAGACAGAGAGCTGGCGGGACTGTGATTGGAGTGGGAATAGAAGAAGGGCCCCTGAGGGTCCCCAGAGGCCCCCAGGCGATAGACTGTCCTCTCAATGTGACACACACACACACACACACACACATCAGCACAGGCTCCCAGATGACTGACAAATTAAATAGAGTGTAAATGTCCTGGATACTGCGTCATAACTGATACCCTTGACATGAGTATCCTTCACTTCTCCCTTCTGCCTCACTCGTGTCCTCCTGTTTGTAAAGTTTTGTCTCTTTCAGTCAAACAGCAATAAATCAAAACGAAACGTGAAACCAGAGGCGAGGAGTCAAGTGCAGTGATTATATAGTAAATGTGTGTGGACGCCACCAATAGACGACTTTTTCATTAGTTTTTTTTGTTTTCATATTCAAATTACCGACCCACAGGGAACCTGTGTAAGGACCAGCTTGATGACTGCTTTTTGAGGGTTAGCGTGTGGTTTTAGGGTTAGAAATAGGTTAATGTTGGGGTTAAACACTATGGATAAAAGTGGTTAGCGCTGCCGCCTCACAGCTAGACGGTCCTGGTTTCGATTCTGGGACTTAGAATCTTCCTGCGTGGAGTCTCCATGTTCTCCCCGTGCAGCGTGGGTTCTCTCCGGGTTCTCCGGCTTCCTCCCACAGTCCAGAAACATGCTGAGGTTAATTGGTGATTGTAAATTGTCCGTAGGTGTGAATGTGAGTGTGCTTGGTTGTCTGTCTCTAAGTGTAGCCCTGTGATAGACTGGTTACCTGTCCAGGTGAACCTGCCTTCACCCTGAGTCAGCTGGGATAGGCTCCAGCCCCCCATGACCCTGGTGAGGATGAAGGTGTAGAGATGATGGATGGATGGGTTTTTATGTTAAGGTTAGAGTGAGTGTCTAGGGAAGGTATTCTGTCAGCGGAGTGTCTCTGGAGGGAGAATGAACATAATGAACATCAGTGCAGATGTTTGTGTGCGTGCCAGCGGAGCTTTCACTAAAACTACAGGCGTCGTTTTAATTGTATATAAAGATATATTAGCAAAACTGTAAGGAATGCAGTAGACAGTGTGTTTATCTGCTTTCACCCTCAGAGCCCAACAGAGACTTTGCATCCAAATTCACATCCATGACTTCTCCATTGACAGTGTGTATTGCTGTGAGGTGTCCAATGAAACCGCCTGACTGGAGCTCTCCAGCGATGCTGGTTGCTTCTCTGTGTGACAAAGTGTTGATTATTGAAATAAATCAGTTCTGAATTTCTATCAGGTTTAATCGTAGTTTCAACCTGCATAAAGCTCTACGTCCATTCTCAAACCCATTCCTGGTGTTTGGTGCGTGTATTGTTCGTCCTTACAATGACCAAGATAAGAGTATAAAAGTAAAGGTAGTGCAATTACCCTGACAGTAGCCCAGGGCTCAGAGGGTTAATGTGTTCCACCAGTGTTAGCATATCTGGCTAACCTACAGTAATAACTTAAACAGAATTATTTCTGAGCCCGAGGGGCATTTCATACCTTAAAGGAGGCTCTGTTCGCAAAAGCATATCCGCTGTGTCGTGTGTTTTCACTGCGTGGAAGCCAGTCCAGCATCCTTTGTGTCAGAGTGAGGCCTAGTTTCAGCAGCTCCACCTTGCTCCGTATTGATTTGGGCAAATGTACAATCCAGCAGTCCCATCCAGACTTGACCTGAGTGCTGCGTTTATCACACACGTTGGTTAGTCCTGTTCTTCACAGCCTCTTTGTCTTGTTACAGCAACGTGAAACTTGTACAGAATCCAAACAGAGCGTAATTCTATCATCTGTCTCGCTTTTGCAATTATCAGATCAAATCAAGTTTATTGTCATGTTGCTGTACATACACAGTAGTACAGGCAGGATGAGAGTTTCTTCAGGATTATTTAACCAGCAAGTTTTGCAGAATGCACGTCTGGGATAAGACACTAAACGTTCAATCCCGCTGTCTCCTGAAGGGGGCGCTGTGTCCATGCCGCCATCACGTTGAACATGGCGACCCTCTTCAGGTCCTGGTAGGTCTTCAGGGACACAAAGACACACGATGCTGCCCAGAGCTGTCTGTCTGTCTGTCTGTCTGTCTGTCTGTCTGTCTGTCTGTCTGCATCCCCTCCAGCTGTCTGTCCGTCTGGGATGCTGTCATGGAGCCATGTTTCTGTTAAAGCAGACACACAGCAGTCCCTCCACTCTCTGAGGGTTCATCCCAGCAAACATCCAGCTGGTTGTGGAGGGGTTAGCCTTTAGCCTAGTAACTGCCGGCGTCGTCTCCGATCGGACTCTGTGTTGGTGTAGTATGTTCACTTTCAATGTCTCCTGAAGGGGGCGCTGCGTCTATGCATGCCACCATCACCATGGCAACTTAATATGTACCCAAAACAGGAGTTTGTTAAAATTAAACATCAGATTTTCCTTTTTTTTCTTGTCTTACTAAAATACTAAGACTGATTATTTATTTCAAGGTATACAATCAGTTACAAGGTAAAAGCTTGATTTTTACTGGAGGAAGTCTTTAAAGTCAAAGCTCGCTGAGATCCGCTTGTGATTGTTCATTCAGCCGATGAAGCCGACCGTCACCAAGCTGCCTTTCCTCTCCATCAATCTGCCAACGTTCAGTTTAGTTCTTTGTCTTTCAGCTGGTGAAACATTCTCCACTGAGAAGCAGGAAAAGAAATGTTTGAATTAAACAGATGATGAAGCAACTTCATGCATCTCTTCATCAAGTCTGATCAAATTGTTTTCAGATCATTACTTCCCAATGAGTAAACAATTTAGTATTGATCAGTTATATTATAAATATGCAATTATTCCCACTGTGCCTTATCTGTTCTCTACAATGAACGGCCAGCACTGACCTGAAGTGAACCTGCAGGTCTGCCTCTGTGAGCTGATGTACTTAACCAACAGCTCAGGACTTTACATATTAGAACCTCAAGTGCACAGCTCACATTCAGCTGAACAAATTATATAGAAATATCATATTGCCAAGGCTACGTTAGCTCCCGCTGGTCTTTTATGGAGGTTTAATCTCATTTGTGCTCTCTGTGGTTGAAACGTTCCACTCAAGGCTTGGAGAGATTGCATTTTAAGATCTGAGGATTGCCTTTGTGCTGCGTGTTCCTGATGAAGTTGTGCTTTGCTTGTGGTTCAGGAGTGGATGATTTTCAGGTCAGTGGTGGAGTTGTTTCTGTCAGACGTCTGGTAACCACTGCTGTGACCTGCTCGCCGTGGCCACTATTAACTAGTTGTCCACAAAACCAAACAGGTCAAACTGACCCTCGCCTCATTTCAGCTGGCTGCTCTTACTGTGAGATCACAGTAATCATGTGTTGGAGCTGTAGCATTACATGTCTGGGAAGCGTGAAAATGGGTCATTTTGAGTGCCTCAGTAAACCCTGTCATTTTTTCTCTCGCCATATGCTGGAAACTGATTGGACAGACTGGCGAAGACACGTCGATGTAAAGGAATGGGGACACACTCTGTCTAAGCTCTGCCCACACAGCTCAGTGTTCAGGCTTATGAAACAACAAGATGCAGAACTTTCCTTTTCACTGAGTTTCTCTACCTGCTGCTCTCAGACACTGATCGACAGTTTCTTGTCTCCGCTCAGCGTTGGTCACCAGCAGCAGGAGAAAATTAAAGTTGTGCAGATTTGCGTCAGTGTTTTTAGGTAATAGACGGAGCCTGAGTAACTTGTAAAGCCATTATCGGTCCATTTTATATGCTGATTCATCCCCTGAGAACACCAGAGTTTCTCTACAGGATTTTGTCTGTAATGTGCTTAAACATCACTTCATGTCCTTAAACATTCACAAAAGACTTTTGCAGCCGTTTTAGTTGTAGTTGCTATAGCAGTATCTTTAGCACTTTATTAGTTAGCCTTATGCTACACAGTTGGACGGGTAATTCAGCCATACATGGTGGAAACAGAAACTGATCCTGAGGAGGAATAATGACATGCAGCCCTGGTGCTGACTGCTAATTGTGCTAATATGTCTCCGACCATATGCAGAACACCATATGGACATGTTAACGGAGTAAAAGACTTGATTGTCACTGACTGGATGTCTTCATGAGAGCTCGTCTCTTTGATCAGCTGTCCTGCAGTTAAACTCTTGTTGCATGGAGGTGTCCTGAGGCTGATGTCTAGTGATGTACGGGCAGTCTGCCACGGTGGAAAGAAACCGTTTTACAGAGTTATGGTGCCGTAATCTGACTGAAGTTGGACTTTAGTAATGTTAACAATTAAACTACTGTAATTTCCCGACTATTGAGGCACCTTAATGTAAGCCACACCCACTAACTTTAGATAGATATTTACACAAAAAGATGTTTTAACTTTTAACTAAATACGTGGCGGTAGCATACACATGATACGTACCGTAGAGGCTTTTTTCCAAACAGTGCCTGTAACACGGCTGCTTAAGAAAAAATACCTACCAGAAGTCACTGATGGCTATCTTCATCTTCCTCCTGCACTGAAACCACTAAAGTCGTCTTCTTCAGTGTCTTCAGGAGCTGAACAGCCTCAGAATCACTTCATCACTTCCTCAGTCTCTCTGTCGTCTCAGCGTCACTTTAGTCTCATCGTTGTTTAAGCCGCAGAGTTCAAAGCGTGTGAAAGAAGTAGCGGCTTATAGTCCAGACATTACGGTACAAAGAAAACTTCCAAAACTCTTCTACGAGTCGGCATCCAGGTGGAGGTCCTCTGCACGGTAATATCACCTGCAGAGGGTGTCCACTGTGATTTTCTCCTTGACTTGACCTCACATTTAAATCATGAGTGTGACTGTGGTCCTGAACATGCTCGTGTACACGCAGCCTTCGTCCTGTCAAACAGAGCAGTTAAAAAGTTTGTGCCTAATGTTGTTCTTAATGAGACACAGGAAGCACACGATGCAATAAAGAGTTAAATGAACACCCACTAAACAGACCGTCTGTTTACGGTATTATGGGTAGAGTATCTCTACATGTGAGGTTCTGACCCGCTCGTTACACTTTGCATCGCTGCCAGTTTGATTCATCATTTGGCATAAAGCAAATTACAACCACGTTGTGATCACAAACGTGCATCACTGCCAAGTAGAGTTTTAAGAAGGCAGCTGTTTGTGTTGAGCAAACACATTAATAATAATAACCACTGAGGAAATCTGACTCGCATATCTTAACTAATTACTTCAAAAATAGTATAGCCCTGGAGCGGATCGGTAACTTACCAGTCTCATTAAAGCCACGGTCAAAATTCATGTGCTTCATTAAGAATTTCTTAATTGGATTTTAATGCAAGAGGTTTTTTTTCCTTGTTCTCTTTTTTGACTTGTTTTTTGGTGGAACTTCCAAGTTTTTTAACCAACAGCCCAATCGAGTCCTGGCTTGGTTTTCTTGCCTTTAGGCGTCTGCCTCTTCTCGTGGTTTATCCAAGTCCCCCCTTCAGGTCGAGGTCAGGAATCCTCATAAATTTTGATGGCCGTGCACTACCTCTGTGAGATGTACACTTAGTAGATTACATTAGATTAGATTAGATGAAAAATTAATGATTCCTCCGGGGGGAAGTGAGTCACTGCTGCTGCAAAGAATTGGATACAGCAATAGATAGGAGGACATAAATAGTAATGGAGCAAATAAAAGGGGCAGAAATATGTTCGGAAATGCTAATGCGTCTCGTCAGAAACGATCAGCTCTCGATTATGGCGTCTTGCTGTGTCAGTTTGAAAAGTGCTCAAGGAACCAGACGTGAAAACGGTTCACCTGCTTCATCTGCTCCGGCGTGAAGAGGTCAGCGGGACGGAGTTGTAAAAACACACCCACTGAGTTATAGAGCAGATCGTGGTCGTTTTGTCAGGTGGGAAGGTTCAGATGAAGTCAGGCTGATGCAGTTTGTTGTCAGTTATGTATCACAGATAAAGCCAACGCATTCAGACGTACAGCGGTTGTTATTTACTGTCTATAAAGAAACCACTGTTCAGGACCAACAGGATGCTGGAAAGACCAGAGTCGAGGTTACAGTTACGCACTTTCCACCTACGTCTTTATGACGACTGCAGTACGATGGATGGAAGTGAATGAATCTCCACAGCAGAAAGGTTTTTGTTGATAAAGATGGCAGCGTGAACACATAGAGGCAGTTGCATGAAATCAATGTGGCTTCATCAAAAGGTTTGCAAGACTCCAGAGGCAGAGCTTCATCATTTAAAGAACACCCCCCAGAAATGCTGTTTAATGTATACTGTGCCCCCTATATATAGAATATAGGAGCACAGTGTGGTTGTGCAGCAAACACTGTGTAGCAGCTCCTGTTTGATTGCTCAACAAACACTTCCAGAGACGGTGCTGCCGGCAGCAGGCGCAGCACAAACGCACTGTTCTCAGATCAGGAATACGTATAGGTGTACACAAATCTACAAACAATGATCAAACACATGACATCTATGCTATTAACATGGTAAAAATGTAGGTTTTAAAGGAGGATTCCCATTTATTTCAACCTGCTGATGTCCCATTACTGTGGCTGTGGTGTCTTGTGAACACCAGTTAGCAGGTTAGCTTAGCAGCAGTTCACTGCAATGTTTCTGTTTCTGAGTCCGACCAAAGATAAACACCAAAATTAGTCCAAACGCTGCTCACAAGCTGTTTGGTTGTCCCCAAACGTCTTCAATGGAGATGAAGAGCGCAGCGTTAGTGTTACACTTAAAGCCAGAAGAGCTGCTGTGGAGAGCTCCAGTGTGAATGGGCAGTTCTAGGTTCTGGTTAAGTGTGCATATAATAAGAAGAATGATCAGTACAACAGGGTTTCTACAGCTGGGATCTTCCTGCGTGGAGTCTCCATGTTCTCCCCGTGCAGCGTGGGTTCTCTCCGGGTTCTCCGGCTTCCTCCCACAGTCCAGAAACATGCTGAGGTTAATTGGTGATTGTAAATTGTCCGTAGGTGTGAATGTGAGTGTGCTTGGTTGTCTGTCTCTAAGTGTAGCCCTGTGATAGACTGGTTACCTGTCCAGGTGAACCTGCCTTCACCCTGAGTCAGCTGGGATAGGCTCCGCCCCCCATGACCCTGGTGAGGATGAAGGTGTAGAGATGATGGATGGATGTGTATACGATCAGCAATGGTGTGAGTTTATCATTCGGTGCAGCTTCTGTACGTTTTAAGGTACTTTTCTTTAATATCTATATTTTCTTCTACTTCTGCTTCACGTGGACGTGACAGCAGTTTGTGATTATATATATATATATTATATAAAGCAGCTCCACCTCTACATGCTGCTCACATGCTGGCCCGTAGATGACATTAATCTGCATAATTTAACAGCTTCGGCAGCAACTCAGCATAATTTTACCTTTTGATGATTTTACCAGATTCTGCTGTTTGTACTTCAAGTAAACTCTCAGAGCAGGTGATTAACTTTCAATATGAAAGTATTTCTGCAACGTGACGTTACCACCGGGTGCGTTCCTGCTGCTTCTAACAGTGAGAACAGCACAATGCAGCATTAATACAGGTGAACCCGAATTTACAGCCAGAGGGGATCATGTCATTAGTCCATCTCCGTGGCAACCCGGAGCAACCTGAAGGGGGACCCCGGGGCAACTGTAACTTTGCAGACGTCAATGCGGTTGCCATGGTTAAGGCTGCCCTCCTTTGAGGACAGAGAAGACACTGCAGGCAGCATCCTGTCACACTCACCTGCCTTCAAGTGTGTTTGTGACCACGTTGTCATGAGCAAACAAGCAGCTGGTTCAGATTACACTGTCATGTACATGCAGGAGGGCCTGGACGTCTGTCTGCAGGTGTTCTGAGAGTGTTCTGGATGGACACAGTGGTCCTCACATCATGCACATCATGAAAGGTGGCTTCATCAGAAAGTGAAGATCATCAAAGTATTCAGTTCCAAAGTGTACACGACAATGGCCCCATAATAAAACAGTTCAAACGGTGGATCAGTAACGAAGGCTGGGCTCCGCCCCCCATGACCCTGGTGAGGATTAAGGTGTAGAGATGATGGATGGATGGATTTTTAAACTGGACACAGATTCTCTAGAATAATGAAAGAGGAAGCCCCACCCTGCAGCTGGTTCCTGTAGATTTATTAACATATGAAACCCAGACAGTGAAAACATGTTTAGAGACTTTCACCACGACGCCACAGTTTCTTAACAATGATGACGTCTGCTTATTTCACTCATGATGTGCGTATTAAAAAAAAAAACACCACGTGGACGTGTTTTCACCAGAGACGGTCTTTTCTGGCATTTGTTGTTGTTTTGTTTGAACTTTCTGTTTGTTTGTTTGGCCCACAGTTGTCTTAAGCATGACTTTATTGTTGCAACCATGACAACAAAGCTCCCGTACTGTCACAGAGGAGTCTGATCTTCAGTAAACATGAACATGAAGTCAGTTTTATGCATAAAACTGTCTGACCTTAACTATGGTGAAGGCTGACTTTAAAAATAATAATCATAAGATCAGCCTTTATTTATCTCATAGTGTAGAAATCCACATTGTTGTCAGCAGCACACACACAGATACACACATACCAGACAGAACAATGTAAGAAATAGAGCAGACATATATAAAAATATACATGAATAATAATAATCAGACATTTTTAACCAAAGCCTTGTAAAACCTTGACATGAATCTCTTTTTGTCATTAGATGTGAATACTGCAGCACATCATTACATACTGTATTTAATATGTATATACAGGAAACAAATCAACAAACACTTTCAGATTTTTACGTTTATTTTTGTCACTAATGTCTGAACTTTCTGCGTTTGTTGAACTTGGACAGCTGTGTCTGCTGGAGGATCATTTTCCAAAATATCAGGAGTCGTTGTTCAGGAGACGAAAACAGAGTGTGTGACATGTTTGAGCGTTAAGAAGCACAAATGAGTTTTTGTTGTACTTGACATTTGCAACCTTATTACAAAAGTCATTTTTAATGACTGTGAATGTGTACAAGTTCCACCAACTCCACAAAAACTCCTTTTATAATGGATCTTTGTTGAGCCGCTGTGCCTCGTCAGGAGCATCATTACATGCTCTTAGACGTGCTTCACTGCAGAGGTTTCGGTGGACAGTTCAGGTGACCGCTGGGTTCAGGTCTTGTGTTTCATGGCTAACAGGGAATTTACCGCTGGGTTAGATTGCACTGTTCTGCACTCGGGCAGCTGTGAGACGATACGTTCCACGCCTGTCTCGGGACACACTCGCAGTCCGCGGCCTCTGTCGGGAAGCGAAGCCTTTGGTATGAGTTCCTCGATCCTTTAAAACTTCTGAGGTCTTGTTATGGTGCTACCGGCCGGGTGGAAGAGAAACGAATGGGAGAGGAAGAGATTGGAGTGAAGGATGAGTGTAGAGAATAATTCCCATGAATGTTCTGTTTTTCCACGAGGCCGTTTTGTGTGTTCAACTGGTTGTGTGTGTGTGTGTGTGTGTGTGTGTGTGTGTGGCTCTGATCCTCCTCACTGAGTCTATTATAGTGTGGGTGTGTGGGTGTGTGTGCGAACACCTACGCACATATGTGTGTTTGTGCAGGGTGTGAAAGCGGCGGCTGTGTCGGGTTGCAGAAGGAGATCCATTACGTCACCATGGCAGCCGGCCTTAATTACAGCTAACTATAGACGGAGCAGAGGGAGCAGAGCGGAGAGGAAGAGAGACGGAGCAATGAGTGTAATTAAAAAGTCTATTTGAAAGCATGAGATTATTACATCGATGAGTTTTGTGTAATGGCTCGTACAATCCTCTAATTCCTGCGTCTCGTTTTACGCACGCAAACAGCGAGCGCCACACGGCCTCAGGTTTGTGCGCCTCCGCTGAATAAACCGTCGAAGTGTCACGTCGGCCTCGTTAAAGGTGAAGCCGCCTAAAATGATCTCCGCGGTGGTGATCAGGCGGAATAAAGTGTGTGTTTGTTGTCGTTTTGCGTTGTCGCGTGTGAACAATCGTCCGTGGGCTCGTTTATGTGCCGCTGTGGCAGCATCTGGAGCAGCTGGATGAGATGTAACTACAGAGTACAGAGCAGCCAATCAGCACTTTAGTTCCTTGATTAATTTAAAAGAAGGCCAAACACTGTTTTCCAAAACTTAAGGTGTCATTTGAAATTGTTCATTTTGTCTGACGGATGGCCTGATAGTAAATCTAAATGTCCAGTTAGGTTTATTTTATTTATTTGTTCTCTCTGATGTTGTGGTTCTGATTGTTTTGTCTGGCCAATCAGTAGCGAGCGGTCCATCTGTCTTGTGGGGCTGGAGATCACATTGGTCGACTGAAATCATACCAACTTAATAACTAAATGTGCACATTATTTCCAGATGAACTCAGCGGCCCTCAGTGCACTGACTGGCCTTTATTCACCAGCATTAGCAACTAAATTAATATAAATCAACATATAAACGTATTATTTTGTACTGAATTGAACCCTATTCAGGACTTTCACGTTGCCATTTGTAGAAGGTCTTTCAGGCTCCATCGGACTATGGAATCATATTTGTGCCACAATCAGGAGCAAATGAAAATCTATTCTGCCTGAGCTACTTAAACATGGCTGAAGAAATAGTCTTTGTTATAAATAATACAATAATAATAACAATTAATAATAATAAATAGTCACCAAAAACGTATTGTAACATGACGTTAATCGCACCGCTCCACTTTATTTTGTTGTCACTTTCTACAGCGCTTCTGAGACGCGGCCGAAACAGCCACCTGATTGGATAGCGTCTGCCACCCTGTGCAAGGCTGTGATTGGCTGGTTTTGTGGCACATTCGTAACTCTGAACGAAGGCAGAGTTGAGTGTGAGCAGATCATCAGTGTTGTGCACGAGCGAGAGAGACGCCGTGAGTGTGAACGTGTAGCTGAGCGCACAGAATGGAGACGTGTGAGAGCGTAAAGGACAAAACCGAGTGACAGACGGCGTGATGGTGCGTCCATGTTGATAGCTGCAAACACAGCAGAGATAGTTTTGAGCGCAGAGTAGATTTTTGTTTGCTCAGGATTGTGGCACAAATGTAATTCCATATTGGACCCCAAGAAAGAAGATGTGCAAAATATTTGTTGGTATTCGTTACAGACTTTTATACTGTGGTAGATACATTTTCTGGTAAGTTGACATGTTTTTGGTTCCAAATGCACGACCAATGTCCCTCATCTTATTTAAAAAAAAAATTAAAATTAAAAAACCATACCTGTCACCTGAACCAAACAGCCTGAGTCAGGTTAAAGCAGACCAGTGTGCACGTGCCTATATTCATATGATTACTGAACTGTTGATGGATATAACCATAGATATGTATAATAAAGGCCAGATGTCTCATCCGAGCTGTCGGCCAATGGAGCGGCACGTCCGTACTGGCGGCCATCTTGCCACAGTCAGCTCGCTCACCCATATCATTGTGTTGTTGTGGTGCATGGACTTTTTAAACAACCATAACTTGCTCAATTTTCTACTGATTTTCAGACGGTTTGGTTTGTTATAAACGTCAGAGGCGTAGTTATAACGCTGCACTGATGGATAATTATGGAACACTTTTGGTCAGAAGTTTGGGATTATTATGATATATATTAAATATTATTATATATCATCATAGTTTGAATTGAAAGAAACCAAACTGTTTGTAAATCCATCAAGACTTCAGCGAGATCAGAGTATTTATGTTTGTGCAGATCACTCACCGTCCTTCACGTACCACAGGTTCTGCCAGAGAGCTGCCCCGAATCAATATGGCCGCCGGTGATCCCGTTCGAAACGCCGCCTTCAGACATCCAGCCTTTACTGTACATATCTATGGATGTAGCAGTGACGAGCTCGCTGCTGTTTTTAGATGATCTTTTTGTTGACGGTTGCTCTTTGTCGTGGTGTTGATTAGTCTGGAGCTGATTTTGAGGGAACATTTAGTGAATGTTGAGTGATTCAGACCTCGTCGTCTCCATCAGGTCTGAATGAAAACAGATGCGTGCTCACCACTGCTCTGTCCTCCCACCGCCACAAGTCATGATTCATGCTGCACGGCTGTTGATGTTGTCTTTCTGAAAGTTACAGCAGCAGTTGACAGATGAAGCAGATGAGAGCGTATCAGCTGCTTCACATCATGTTTACAGCGCCGGGTGTGTTTGTAAAAAGGCGACGACACTTGACCCAAATAAACAGAATCACAGGCGTGAATCCACCTTCGACCAGCAGCACTGATCATGTGTAAAGTCTGACTTGGTGTTGTCCACCTCGTGATCGTGAAGAATGAATGGAATTTAAAAGCGACATAACATCTGAGGTCATGTTATTTCTTTAACTGGTGCCACTGCAGCCTTTTCTCCTCCACGGTGAGCACGGCTGCCTTTCAGACTCGTATCCGTGAACGCTCGTCTCTAACTTTGGTGCGACCTCGCACACACCTGACCATGAAGCTCACACGTTGTCAGCGGTGACATTTCGCTCTTTTTGTTTGTCTTTCCTAATTAGCAGTCTCTTCCGCTCGCCTGGCGCAGCGTCGGCCAATCGGCGGAGCCCGCTCATTACCCAGGGTTTATTTCAGGGTCTTTGTCAAATGAAGAGTGAAAGTGACAGCTCAATCTAACCTCGGCAACGAGCCTCGCATGGCCGCCTCCTCGCCGCTGCTGCTGCTGCTGCAGGATTCAACTCGGCCATCATGTGGGGGCACGCCGGATGGTGCTCTGAAGCTAATTGAAATGCCACCTTGTTCTTTCTTTTCATGGAGTCTCTTTCTTCGTGTCCCTCTTTTCTCTCTCTTAGTTCTGGATGTCTGCCCTGGCCACCACCATCCCCGTGCCCTGCGGAGCCTTCATGCCAGTATTTGTCATTGGTAAGAAGCAAATAGCTGTGTGTGTGTGAGTATGTGTGTGTGTGTGTGTGTGTGTGTGTGTGTGTGTGTGTCTCTGGGAAAGAAAAGTGTTCTTTAGGAACATTCGTGCAGCGTTTGCAGGATTAAAAAAACGTTCCTCATTCCGAGATTGAAGAGTTCAGGCATTCGTTAGTCCCAGTGGGGGATTAAATTGGTTTCCTAATACTTGAACAAAGTCTTCCAAAAATAAAACAACAACTAGTATTAATTCAATAATAACTTTTAGGACTGTGCCATTGTTCTGGCCTTCCCCAGCCAGGCCTACTGAAGCTGACGTACTAGTAATCTGAGAATATGAGTCTCGGTGCTGCCGATGCACCTGCCTCCTCCAGAGGACGTCCCGTACAGCTGCCCGTGTCGTCATGTTGTCCTGCCGAAGCAAAACAGGCAGATTCAGTAATTATCCCCAAACCTTTAGCTAGCAGTTAAAGGAGGGGAAGGAAAGCACAGACACGAGGGTTCTTCTTGGCTCAGCATGAGCCTTTGAGGGCTACGAAGCACCATCTGTCAGCAGACAGGAGCAGCAATGGGTCTGTTTTATCTTGTTTGACAGAAATCTATGTGTTGTCCTCTTATGTCAGACCATTTTCTGATACCTAACTGGTAGTGAGACCACTCCACATTTGGACTAACGTTAGTGAGCTACTCTGTGCAGTGAGGCAGGAGTCAAACATTAAACCTGAAGGATTATTGCATGACAGCCTTCTTTAAAGGTGAACTGAGTGAAATCATAGACGGTAGGTAGACAGTGGATCTAACAATCATAAGGTCTCCCACTGGTTCGTCAGCTGAAAGGCAACCTGTTAATCACAACGAAGCCCCGCTCTAAAACCCACCCGGCTTTATCTCCTAGTTTACTCTAATTTACTAAATTGCTGTAATTAGCTAGACCTGAAACTAGCCGTTGACATTTTCCAACTGAGACCATAAACTCAGGAGGAAAATGTTTGCTTGAGGTAATAAATCAAGTGAGAAACACGACCATCTCCTCACAGACTTCTATACGATTGGACTTTTGGAGGAGTCGCCCCCTGCTGTTCGCTTAAAAGAATGCAGCTTTAAGCAGATTCTCGGTTGGCTTCACTCGTCAGAGCCAGAGACTGTTTTTTGTGTACATTCAATGTGTGAAGCCTTCTACAAGCCTTCATATCTACCTGCTGGAGCTGTAGTTGTCTCCATGACCACCAGCACACCTTTCAGAGGGCCCACATTCAGTGATTGAGACTAGAATGAAACCAATACGGTGTTTCTAGAGAGAAGCTGATGCTTTTTGAGTGGGAGTCAGTTAAACCGAGGCCTTCCCTAGAGGCTGTCAGTGGTACTGCACTTTAAGGTGCTTCTGAAGCTAAAGCCGCTGCAGTTTTTAAAACGTGATGCTTGAATATTGGACAAACACGTGTGTGCAGCTCGTTGCATGAAAGAGACCAACAGTGGAATGATTCTTCTGGCTCTCTTTAGTGGTGTCCAACTGGACCCGGCTAATGAAAAGCCCAGTATTGATTGTGAGTTTCTGTTTCTTTGTGTGTGTGTTTGTGTGCATTTCAGGGGCAGCCTTTGGTCGTCTGGTTGGAGAGAGCATGGCAGCTTGGTTCCCAGATGGCATTCACACAGATGGTACCATCTACCCCATAGTGCCTGGAGGCTACGCTGTCGTGGGTAAGACACATTCCTGCTCCCTGTCGCTCTGCTTTGTAGTGTTCGCTGCTCTTAACCGCTCTCCTGAGCATAATATCCTCTAATGTGCCTTATTGCTACAAAAAAAAGATGTTTTGGCACCTGCACAACCCTGCGTCTAAACGATTCAGGTTTTACAATCAGAGGCCATAAGCAGATTCGTTTTGGTGGGATTTTGCTCCTCATCACTAATAGAAAGAGAATCAAGCTAAATATGTCCTACAGTCCAGTGCCTCCATTTACAGCTTCAAGTTAAGCCTCTAAATGGACCCTGATCAAACCAGACACTGGATATGATCAGACTCAAACGCTGGAGACAGAGTCGGATTGCAGCTACAAGATCTCCAGGATAAACTTCACAAAGAAAACGCCGGCGAAGCAGCTCCGACGCCGGCCGACAAAACAAACAAACCGTCGCAGCTCGTAGTGCAGCTGCCACAGGGCTTATATCCCACAAGGTAGCGTGGACTTCAAACACGATTGTGTAATCACAACTCTGGCTGAGAAATGGACGTTGCTTTGTGGAGCTAAACCAAGTGACACAGGCTGGATAATATACACGGATAAATAATTTAAACCTATAGGAAAAGAATATATAAATGATGTATCACTCTCAACTCATTTCACTTTCCAATCTTTCCTCCGTTCTGCTCCGTTTTACATTCATCCTTTATGTATTTTCAATTTGTCCATGCATTTCCTTTTCTCTGTATCTCCCGTCAGATATTGTGGACGGCTCGTCGTCTCTGCTCAGTCTGACAGATCTCCAAAATCTCCAGATCTGTTTTTTTTTTTTCTTAAACATAGAGTTCATTCCTGGTGTCACACTGCCCAGATAAGTCCGCTGCTCTACGAGTTTCTTCCACTGTTAAATCTTTAAAGTTCTGAAAAGGATTCATTCTTTACAAGAAAGCAACTGCAGGAAATTGATTCTCAGTAAAGCACTGATGAATAATTCTTCTTCCCCCCTTTGAATTTTGATTACTTTATCTTTCTGTATGTTTTTACTGTTCTATCGTTTCTAAAAGTTAAATTTAAACCCTCATTCCCATGCAGTTTGTACTCCTGTCACATGTTTCCTCACTGTGGGATCATTTCTCACCACAAGCTGTCACCAATACTGGAAAACATCTAAATGCTGTAGAAATCTTTATTCAATCCTCTATAAACTAGTCAACTCTGCTCATCAACTCTAGAAAGAGGCTTCACCGTGGTGGACGTATCTTCTCATGTTTTTGAGCTACGCTGCGTTTACTTCATTCATCAACTAGGTTTTATTTTCCTCCCAATCTCTCCAATTTGTTTTCATATTTTCCCAACTCTCCAAACACTCTGTGTACAAATATTCACTGTATTTTTTTTGTCTTGTGACTGTCGGTCACAACTGAGTCAGGATCTGGTGCAAGCTGTTGATTTTTGGCACATTTTTGCTTGTTAACCGAGACACAGAATAAAGGGATTGTAATGAAATATCAAGATTTTAGGTCTGTATTTGGGTAGTTTCTCCAATGAAGTGGTTCGTCACACATGAGTTAAAGGACCATGTAAAAGTTTGTGGTTCTGATAAATGATTTTGGCTGTTTTTTAGAACATAACATGCCTTTCAAAGCCGCCAGCCGCTGCACATACAAACATATCCGGTCCTCCAGAAATGCGGCGGTGCTGCAGGGCCACTTGTTGACAGCCGAGCCGATTGTGCCGCGGCTGCAGATTGGCGGCGGCTGTTTTTCTGGGCCTGCTGATGTTGTTGTTGTGCTGCACTGTAGCCGGTGACTCAGCCCTTTACAGGCCTGACACTCTGATGAGCCTCTTTCATCTCTTCGCTTTAAGGACTCAGCGTTGGGATGGGCAGAGAGAGCAGCAGCATTTATCTGAGGGGGGATAGGCAGACATACACGGGCTTTAATTAAGTTACGAGAAAGAACAATAAAACCTGCCTTTAGACTCTCTCACCCACCATCTGTTTCTCCCTTCTCTTTTTATTTTAATGCTTTCATTCTCTACTGTTGTTTTTTTTCCTCCCAGTGTTCATCTCATTCCTTGAATTGGACTCATCCATTGTCTCTGTTCGTCTGAAGGCTCACTTCGCCCCATGCTGCTCTGTCTGCTTTGATGCTGCTTTTATATTGCGATTTTCATGACATTTTATTGGGGAGGAAAAAAAAGGTTTGGAAATATTGAGGTTCCCGTTTGGATTGAATTAGCTGAATAAGTCGATTTTTGCCTTATGGGCATCGGAGAGGAGACTGTGTGGAGAAGAATGTGAATCTAGTTTTCTGAAGGAGTCGAGTGTCGGTCTGGTCAAGGAAACCGATGGCAGGACGGTGACTCAGACTCTCTGAGTACGTTAGATCCCTGAGCTCGAGTATGTGTTGTATATACAGCATATTGTATTTGTGATCTGTGGCACTGAACAGCATGTGACTAATGCTGATACCCGCTACTCTGAGCATCATGTTGGTCGTAGTACAGCTGAAAAATATGAATCAGAATCATTTAATGTTGTTATACCAAAAGTGCAAAGAACAACTATAAATTAACAAACCGTGCAAGATAAAAGCAAGACGTGTGTAGAGCCTAGAGATGTATATGAAAGAATAAATAAGTGACAATAGGTATGAAATGATTATAGAAATGTGGGTATTTAGAAGAAGCGAGGAACGGAGTGGACACCGACAGGGTTGGAAAATGATAAAGATGCTTTTGTTATCATGTGAGATTTAATGACGCAGCCCAGTGTCAGTGGTCTACCTCTGAGATATAAGAGTCACAAAGTCACATGTTCCACAACCACGGTGAGAAGCAGTCCACGTCAAGTCACAGCATGGTGGCACACTGAGGAACGGTGAGGCTCCAGGAAGCAGCTGTGAACTGCTGCTAAACACAAAGCAAAGCGAACCAGATGTACATTCGCTAATACATCTATTTTACCATAATTTACTAAATAATTATCATGCTGTGTTAAAGGAGACTTGAAACTAGCAGTTGACCATAAACATGTTAGGAAAACATTGACTAAGGGAACAGATTAAGTTTGTAAAAGGTTCCTTTTCTTATAGACGTCTATACAATCAGACTTTGAGGTTTTAAAGCGTTTCCATGTTTGCTTCACGTTTCAGACCAGGAGGCTCCATCGTTTACATGCAGTCTGTGGTTCTCACCAGTACTCAGGTACCAGCTGGTGCTCGCCTCCCTGCAGCCTCAGGGGGCAGTAACGCAGCCACTGTGGTTCAGCCACAATGGATAGAAAGGAGATGCATGATCAGGTTTATTGTGGGGCTGCAAGGTGGCTCAGTGGTTAGCACCGTGGCCTCTCAGCTAGAAGGTCGCCGGTTCACGTCCCGGTGAGGACACCCGGGATCTTTCTGCGTGGAGTCTCCATGTTCTCCCCGTGCAGCGTGGGTTCTCTCCGGGTTCTCCGGGTTCCTCCCACAGTCCAGAAACATGCTGAGGTTAATTGGTGATTGTAAATTGTCCGTAGGTGTGAATGTGAGTGTGCTTGGTTGTCTGTCTCTAAGTGTAGCCCTGTGATAGACTGGTTACCTGTCCAGGTGAACCTGCCTTCACCCTGAGTCAGCTGGGATAGGCTCCGCCCCCCATGACCCTGGTGAGGATGAAGCGTTGTATGGATGGATGGAGGTTTATTGTGGGATTTCTCAAACACAGTGATTGAGACAGTTTGGACTGAAGTCAGAAGGATCTTGCTCCGCCCTTTCTTCTTTTTATGGATGCAGCTGTCCGATAAATGAAGTGGGTTAAAGCAAATGTTTCCAGAAATAACCTGTTTTGGTGCCAAGTGATCAATATCAACAACCAGTCAAGTTTCTGTTGGTGTTGAACAGCCGTCCTCTTTGTTGAATGCTAGGCAGCAGGAAAAATGTCTTTTCTTGCTCTTTGCAGTCGTGCTAGAATTGAATTGTTTCTCATTTTGATGGATGATGCCCTTGGATCCCCTCCTCAACCCCCCAAGACCCCTTCTGGAAGTCCCACCTTGAAAACCACTGATGTGAACAATTGCTTCACAACCCTGTGCCTCTGTTCTGTAGCTCACCTGACTGTCCTCTCTCCACCCAAAGGTGCTGCAGCCTTGTCGGGAGCGGTCACCCACACGGTTTCCACTGCGGTCATCGTGTTCGAGCTGACTGGCCAGATCTCCCACATCCTGCCGGTGATGATAGCGGTGATCCTGGCCAACGCCGTGGCCCAGTCCCTGCAGCCGTCCCTCTACGACTCCATCATCAGGATCAAGAAGCTGCCCTACCTCCCCGAGCTGGGCTGGGGTCACCACGAGTACGTAGCATTACGCATATTAGATGTTTCAGCAGCAAGTGGTGAGAAATGGCAAACAGGAAGGATGCTTTCTATTAAACTAACCTCTATGAAGAACTCCAACAAGAAGGACAGATGTAGGCATTACAAGCAACGCATTTTTCCCAAGAAATCATGTTTAAACCCTTGAAAAAATGACAGGAACGCACGAGTCAGGATGTTTTCTTTGTGCTTCAGCCCTCTGAGGCTGTAAGGCTCATTATACAGCTCACATTAAACCGCTGCAGATGAGAGTTTCTTAGTATTAAATCCACAAAGTAATATTTCTGCATCAAAATGTTAGCAGATCCGACAAAACTGTGTGTCAGCCACAGAAATATTTGATATTTTGGGAAATACACTTATTCACTTTGTTGATGAGACGACCAATTATGCTTTCATCTCTACACGGTGAATCAAAGCCAGCAGTCCATTAGCTCAGCTTTGCACAAAGTGGGATTAAACAAACAAAGTGAAAGTAGTTGAGCTTTAGAATGAGCAGCAAAAAGCTGGTTTTGTTCCCTCGATACAGCGTCTGACCAGCTGCACCTCAGTCGAGCCAGCAGTAGAAAGCGTTTTTGTGAAGCAGCATGCCAACATTTAGCGTTTAACTTATTAGCATGATAATGACATGTTGCTGGGGCACAGCTTTTTGCATGTTAGTTTAGATGGACACCACCATCATCAGATCAGTAGCAGGGCTATGGCCCAATGGGAGCACAGCTACTACTGTATGTTTGTCTGTTTGTTTTTCCTTTTCCCAGTAATGAGTAAATACAACTTTATATTTGATGCAGCGGACTGAATTTGTTCAGGTAGAGTTTCTCATGTTCTCATGTTTCTCACACTCTGAGCCGAGGCTGCACTGACTGCATCTTGCATGGGCTGAGACTCCACGTTGACACCTTATGTACTCTGTCCTCTATGATACATGAAGCAGATGCATTTAGTATAATATTGACTGTTTATCGCATGGAGTTTAGAAAATAGTAAAGATCGATGACAGAACTGACAGAACGGTGGAACTGAGAGAAAAATGTCTGACTCTAAATGTGTTTGCTACTTCAGCACCACGGACAGCGCCGTGGATTTATGAGTGCACAGCACATTTAGCCCGGCGGTGCTTCAGAGCCGGGCTCGGGGCCGTAGATTTCACCTTGGACACACCGTAGTCAGAAGATCAATGAGCCAGGCAGACCATACTAACATATTCCTCTAAACTACCGCTCTGCTCCTGCTCTGCCTCTACTGCTCAGAGACGGAGGGGGAAGATCAGGTTAATAAGGGGGATGGCATCCTCCCTCCTCACCCCTTAAGTTGCCGACTGGGTATATACATAATTCCTGCTTGTTTACAAAACCAACCTGGGCATATTAGTGTAGAGGTGTCCTAGAGTAAACTGAACTGAAACTGTGACGTTATGGGGTGCTAGACGAGCAGTAGTCATGAGCAGAAGCATGAATGTTGTGCACAGTCACTCTTTTAAATATTGTTTCCTCTTTTTTTTTTTGCATGTTTTCCTCATTAGATAGTGCAGCAATGATAGAACAGAATGGAATACTTTTATATTGATCCCCCATTGGGGGAAATGTACACACCACAGCAGCATGCCAAAATATAGAAAGTACAAGAAAATAACAATAATTCAGTCATATGCATCCCGGTGTCGGCACACAGCAGGTCCAAGGCCCACCGTCTCCGGTTGGGCCGTCCACATCCCGGCTGAATGTGGGGAAAGTGGTAGAGAGCCATGTCTGGTTAAAGTCTCCTGAGACGACGACCAGAGACTGAGGCTGTGATGTTTGCAGCTGGGACACTGAGCTATGGATGAGCTCACAGGCTGCAGCAGCATCAGCCGAGGGGGGGATGGAAACTGTAATCACCAGGACGCGCTAAAACTCCCTCGGCAGGTAGAACGGCCGCAAACCAACCGCCAGCAGGTCAACATCCTTCGTGCGGCGCCGCTCTTTAACGCTGACGTGGCAGCATTACACCATCACACCATGACATCAGGAGCTGTGAGAAAAGAGAGCAGGGGGACGACAAGCAGGACAGGGTTTACCAAAGTTCTTCGATCCTGATCTATTCAGTAATTATTAAGTATCTGCCGATACTGGGTCCCAACTGTATAATTTTATGAGATAATATGAACTTAATGTACACTTCAGTCATTAAAACCAGCCCAGTGGATATGCTTGAATAGCTGAATAGCTCTGTAATGCATTAAGGAGAAACAAATCCACCTTGTCTCCTAATGTTCCACAGGTTTTGATCCAGTAGAGCGACATCAACACAAGATTTATGCTCAGTTAATTGATTATTGATGTATAACGCTGGAAATTACTGGTTTAAGAGAGTATTCAAAGGTTGCACCCCTAGCATTAAACAACCCCTGTCATATGCTGGGGGTTAAGATGTTAACATAACTACAGCTTAGCTTAGCTTAGCATTGCTAAGAGGTAAGAAATGGATGAATATTGAGTTTATGAGTCAGTGTAGCGACTGTGCTGCAGTCCAATCGGTTTTATTGACTATTTAAAGCCTTCGTTTGCTCTGCAGGTATTACGTTGCTTTAGTCACATCAGGGCTCAGATCCTGTGTGTGTGCATCTTAATCAGTCTTAATCTTTTTTGTTGACGGGTGCTTTAAAAGTGACTGCATGTTGGTTTGAAGTATTGCTTTCAATTTAGATATCTGAGCACCACGCGGCACACCTACGTAGATTAACATTTGCTTTACAAAAAGACAAATGAAGGTGGAGGCGCGTGGCTCAGTAGTAATATGGCTTTTAATTGCCTTCACGCTCATTAATAATTTATACTAACCACACAATAGTGAATGGGATTACCAGCTGCTTGGTGTCCTCAGAGCTCCGTGGATCCATACAGCAGCACTTCTCATTTCATTGTTTGGAACCGATTATTGTTGTGGACGCTGGCAAATCATCGGGTGGAGATAATAGTCGGGATGCATCGTTCACAAACTGGGAATAATAAGGAAAAAATTTTATTTCGTTCTCTGTCTGTTCGTGGTTTTCTGTGGCGATCCCCTGAAGTCTGCGTGGATCCTTCACGTCAGCGCCCCGGTTGACCCGCGGAGTCCATCTCTTCGTTATCTAATCCTCTCTCGCTTAATCTCTGCTGCTCTCTTCTCCTCTGTCTCTTCCTATTATCTGCTGTGACATGATGGCCTCCTGTCCTGTGAGTGTGTGGATTGTGTGTAGTGGGAGCTGTGTGTCAGTGGGCTGCTCGTTTTCTTTTTGCTGATTAAATAACGTAGCAACACACAGACACATGCGCAGGACCGTCCACACTACAACGGTTACTGATGTGCACACACCTTCTTTACAGGAGAATTATTGTTGTTTCTTACAACTAGGACGTGAACAACCAGTTGCAGCAGCTGTGATATCATTATCATAGATCTGAGGATCCAGCAGCATCACTGAACACACCAGAGGTCAGCGCTCGTGTGCTGTTCACTGAAGCTAAGTCCTTTATCGTTACCCGCTGAGAGCTGGACACGCTGATAACCCGCCTCCGAACGATGCAGCAGCTCCGAACGAGAGGTTTCCAAATTAGCAGGAGGCTCTTCTGTTCTGTTGATGCTTCGGTGTGACACTTCTTCTTTTATTACCTTATTAAACCTTCATGGTTCCTACGGTACGCAGATATGATCAGGAGAACAACTACCACCAATTTAGCCTTCTAGTCCACCCACTGATGCTGTCTTTCCAACAAGTAGTTCTGAACAGGCGAAACCCAACAAATAGTTTGATTTGAAAACAGCTTCCCTCTGAAATCTGCATTTCTTCAGAGCTGACCAATTTGGGGAAAATATGTAATTGTGATTTTTATAACAGACACTGCAGCATGATTTGCAATACAGCTTTAAAAAGTCAAACTTTACTTCATTATTCCCTTTATAGCAGATTTAAAACATGTGAACGAGCATTGCCACATGAGGTACGATGAAAGGCGTGACTCTTACACAAGGAGGACATGAGAACTAGTAAAACCACTGACAGTTTAAACGCCGGCTCACGTATCAGGTTCGGCTGTTAAGTCACATGAATGAGCTTCTCTTAGACGAACCACAACCTGCTGCCTGAACCATGTCGTGATCAATAGGCAGCATAAACAACCCTGCAAAGTTTCACTCTGCTCAGATTACCTCAGACTGATTTACAGCATCAGTCTGATCGTTTAGTGGCCACATCTCCTTTATCCTAAACTGCAGCCGTTTGCAAATTGCATTGTTTCAAATTGCAGTTCTGATTTAAAATTGATTAATCGTTCAACCCAAGCGTTTACCATTCAGCCTGTATTTATTTTGTGTTTTATTTCTTTATTGTGACTTTCCTTTGGCTGCCGCACACCCCTATGAACAGCCCCAGTCTGCAGTGGATGACAGAAAAATCTCAGGGAAGCGTCTCGGCGCTGCTCTGAAACACCAGTTAGAAAGTTATCCAGACGTGCATCTGCAAAAACAACTAGCGAATCTAATTAAATCTTGTAAATATTCTAAAAACTAGGGATGTAAATTATCATCAGCTTCCTTTACTGATAGTCGGCTACGTTAAAAAGCAGCTGAAGGGACTGTAAGAGGGAGGATGTTTAAACTACTGATAGTTAATGCTCACCGTAAGATCGGCTCGGTCACATGAGGAATTAAACATCAGGTTAACGAATAATTATTAGCAAAAAACACAAGACTTCATTTTAAATTTAACAATTGCTTCTGAACGTTAGTGGGACGCACATCATGGAAGCAAACGTGGAAGCTCGAAAATGTCTTTTAGCTCAAAGGCCAGACCGTTCCACATCTGAAAACACACATTTACAAGCAACACACTGGCCTACTGTACTTAGCACAATAAGGGATCAGGGGTTTACCTCCAAAGAACGTCGATGAGGTAATCTTGTCTCAACTGCATCACCTGAATTAGTCCTGCACAGAAGATGCCAATGTTTACAAAAATGACTCCAGTGCTATTATCATATAAATACTGTATGATGGTCAGAACAACTAAAATATGATCCAGGTGTTGCTAAACCACATTTTTCTTTATCTCATATGGATGCAGTTATAACGGCATGAGGTGGAGACGTCATTAATCACAATACAATATAGTCATTTAGTTTAATGATAGGCAGAACATTTAAAGTGGTAAAAGTTGTGTGAATTGTTAAGAAAGAGTCAGAAAGCTTGTGTGTGTGTGTGTGTGTGTGTGTGTGTGTGTGTGTTTGAGAGTGTGTGAAAGTGAAAATAAACGATGACACGATCGTCTATCAGCAAAAATGTTAAATGATCTCAACACAATGACACGTTTCAAGATGCTGAAAGTTGCAGGAGCATAAAGATGATTGAGAAACTGTCAGGAATCCCCTCAGTACCTGTGTGTGTGTGTGTGTTAGTGTAAAAACACTTAACACACACACACACACAACCACTCGCTGCCTTCAATAAGACGCAGGCCACACCAACAACTTGAGCCCTTGCACAGATAGATCCTACATTACTCAATCCATCATTCACTTTTTATTTTTTTAACCTCTTTCTCCCTCTTACCTCACCTTCACCCCTGTGTGTGTGTGTGTGTGTGTGTGTGTGTGTGTGTGTGTGTGTGTTGTACGACTGCAGCATCCCAGACTGGTGGAGGAGGCAGCTTGGGGTGGAGGGGGTGTGGATGAGACACTGTAGGTAGCGTAGCCCCCTCCAAGCTCAATGTGTTTTTCACTCTAACTGGAAATTATCCATCTCACACCTACGCAACCGTCCACCCACCCACACACACACACACACACACACACACACACACACACACACACGCAGGAACGCTTGTGTAACGCCTGCAGTGCAACACACGCATATGATGCCGTGTACATTCGCTCATACGCCCACGCGGACATGAGGAGAATTGGATTTCTTATCTTTTATTTCAGCTTTTGCAGATATGAACACACACACACACACAGATCACACACTGTATGTTTTTCCGCCTCAGACGTGCTCCTCCTCCATAATCGTGCCCGGTAGCGCAAATAAAACTGTTTCCTTGTCTTGTTCTCTCTCTTTTCATTCAGTCCAGCCTCTTGTCTTCTTTCTTGACGGATCCATCTTCAGACTGGCATTTGAAAGGAAGTGTGGGAACAATTACGTAACATCCCTCTCTGTTTCGACTGTGTGTGTGTGTGTGTGTGTGTGCGCAAAGTCGTTTGTTTCTCTCTGTCACTTTGTGTTTCTTAACATTTCATAATAGCCAATTACATCCCGTTGAACGGTCCGCGGTCCGCCGTCGTCTCTGCTCCTCTGACAGGAAGCGAAGCCGCGGGAGATGATCGTATTTTCTCCAGAACATTACAACCGTCCTCTTTATTGGCTTCAACACCTCCCCCTCACATCCACACCCCCACAGTCACACACACATTAGCAGCCAGCGCCTCTCCGCTCCGCCCTGGACAATATGGACGATCTGTGAAACCTGGATTTATAACCCTATAAGTCTGTTTATCTTGGCTCACATCTATAAATCAGGGCTAAATGCAAGATAGCTGGAGCTGATCAGATGCGTTGCCCGGCCTTTGCAGGAGAGGAAGGTTCAATTAAGAGGAAACCAATCAGATTTCATCAACCGCCTTTGATATCTCCAGGGAAATTAGCCTTGGCAGCAGTTGTGGCCAGTTCAGAGGCTTGCGTTACATTATTCTCTCAGATCCGCTGACGGGTTTAAAGAGGTTGCCGGTGCACCATAGAGAAGAAGAAGCTTCCTTTAACGGTGGTATTTTATTTATTTTTTTTTTTTTTCAAAGGTTCCTTTTGCTCCTTTATTTTTTTTTTCCCAATAGAACCCATTGATGATTCAACCTCCATCCAGTTCATGACATCTGCTGCATTTGTTGGTGATGACAGGAGGTATTTAGTGGTGCAAGAAAGTATTCAGCGGTGGCCAAAATCTGATCTATTTTCTATTTGGGATTTGTCACAGTAAAAGAAAAAAAAAACTGGAGAGTGTGAATGTGCAAATGCTGCCATCATCTCTGAAACTATGAAGAACAGCAGCTGCGAAAGTTTTCTTCTTGTTCACCAGAAAATCCAGCAGAAAGATTCTGGTCATCTTGGCTCCGCTGACGGGTAACGTGAGAGATGAGCAGCTGGTTACGAGTAAGAACTAATTCAACCTGGGGACCATAGAGATTAATTAAAGGGTTCAACCTCCTGTTGAAGCCAACATCTACTGAGCCAACCACGGAGCAGGAGCTCAGTGCATTTCGGCATGTGGATGAAGCTGAGAGGATCTGCTGCAGTTTGAACAGGACACGGCTGTTAGAACCAGATTGTGTAGGTTATAAATCTACTGGGGTGGTCATGCACGACCATCTTAAGGATTCCCAGAGAACAGCTGGAGAAAGATAAAAGACAAACTGAGCAGCTCTTCTCTGGGCGTAGATGTTCTGTTGAGGCCTCGCTGGTTCGAGGTGACAGAAAGTGAGCAGTAGCTCAAACCGCCACTGGTTACACCCAACATGGAAGAAGAAGAGTGAAGCCGATGGGCAGCACAAGACCACAACGGTTCCTCAGCTATGACTAGAAAACTTCAGCCTGCAGTGTTCACATACTGTGAAGATCTGGAAAGCGTCGCTTGATCTGATGAGTCTCACTTTCTGCTGCAGCACTCAGAAGGCTGGGTCATCGTTTGACATGAACGGTGTGAAAGCGTGGATCCATCCTGTCTTGTAATGATGTGGGGAAAGTTTTCCCAGCAGTCATTTGAACACCACAGCCTTCCTGAGTCGGTGCTGACCACCTCCATCCCTGTATGACCACAGGCTCCTTTCAGCAGTACGACGCTCCATGTGGGTTGCTCGAACATAACCAGAAGTTCACTGTCCTCAGACGGCCTCCAGTCACCAGATCTCCTTTAGAATGATGAAGAGTCTCTATTATTAAGGTGTTGACCACAAATCTGCAGCATCTCCATGGTGTGGTCATGTCACTGTGGATTCAAAAGCTTTGAGGGGTGTTTCCAGCACCTTGTTGAATCTATGAAGAATCCAGGTGGTGCTAAAGGCAACCAAATACTATCGAGTTATAACTAAAGTAAAGACTGATCAGTGTAGAATCTTTCACTGGCTTTTAGTGCTCTTATGTCTCTTGGAGTTCTTCGCACTCTTTCACAGTTTGGGTAAATGGATTTCATCAGTAAGATCTCTTTTCAGCAGTAGTGTCCCTGTTGCTCCGAACCTTACCCACTGACCTCTCGACAAAGACTCTCCGTCGTGCTTCTGCCAAAAGTAGTTCTAGTGAAACAATGAAAGTAGTTCCACTTTCCAAAGCAATGAGCAGCACAAACAGGGTTCGGTTCACCTGCAGTGTGTACAGGTGGACGCATGTGTCTCCAAACCCAACAGGGTCTGTGCGGCCGGATGCAAAGTCGAGCAGAATTATGTTTGTGTTCAACAGGTTTGGAGCTACATAGCTTATGTCCAGTGTTAATGAAGGAGGTACTGTGTTCCTACTCAGGTAGAAGTAAAGTATGCTTCAAAGAAAGTGCACCAAACAACTGGTCCTGACATTATCCTCACTGGACACTTACTGTACCGGGCTCGTCTTTATGGCGCCTGGTTCTTCATCCAGACTTGGACGGGCCACCACTGGAATAGCCATACAGCACTTCTACCTTCAGATAGGGTCAGAATATGTCTGTTGTTTTAAGCATTCCCCAGCTTTTAGAGCGAGGAGCCTGTGGTAGGATAAGTCTGAATTACTCATCACTGTTTACATCAGTTAAATAGTTTGCTATGTTGTGAAAAGAATTCTGAAAACATTGGCACCGGATCAAGAAGATGCTGTCAATAATCTCTGACCTCTTTGTCCTGTCGAATCAGCTACATGATTAGTTCACAAAGTTGTTACAGTGGGGGGAGCTGACTCTTTATTGTGTTCACTACAGAAGACTGAACTCATTCTCTTGTTGTTTGTTTTGGCACCTAAAGAGAGTCTGTAGAGAATCTTTCTGCACTTCACTGCTGCCATTCATTTCCCTAAGAGGGCTCCGGGGCTAACTCTGTGCATTATACGTGTTAAAGTGGAGGTGGGGGGAGCGTGGTCATCCATTTAACTTTGTATTTCAAGCGAGGTCAGTGTATTGAGTTGTCACCACAAGAAGGAGTGGAAGGTTGGCCGGAGCCCGTGTCTTGGCACGGCCGCCGGACTTGGCAGCGGAAACCGTTGAGCGACTGCTGTTGTGTTTGCAGGTTTGGCAAGCTTGAGCAGGAAGAGAAATCCGAGTGTTTGTGACTGGTGTACTGGGGCGTACGATTCTGCTGAGGCAAGATCTGCTCACGCAATGTCACCCGCTTCCCCCCGCCGAACACACAGCCGCGCCGTCAGTGCGCTAACATCCGGATGACGTGTCAACAGTGGAAGGTGTTATTGGATTGACCGGTCAGCTGAAAGAAGGATGCGCTGTCAGTGTCATCTGTGAAGGGGAGCGCTTACAGACCTGTTACATGTTTATGAAAGCCGTGCCGGCCAAGCTGTAGCGGGCAGCTTGTCAAAAACAGCGACTGCCAGAACATTACAGCCGATGCAACGTTTTAAACGTCTACAAATTCAGACCATTCAGGGAAATGATATTTAATACTTTAATGGATCCATCTTTCTTCTCACCCTCATCTCCATGACCGCTTGATAAATCTCTCTCCTCTCATCTTCCCCCTTTCATTTATTTTGCTCTTGTCTCGTTTCCCATCTCAGGAAATATAATATTCGTGTGGAGGACATTATGGTGCGGGATGTGCGGTACATCACACTCAACTGCTGCTACCGAGACCTGCATAATGTCCTGCTGACGGGCCACCTCAAGACTCTGGCGCTGGTGGAATCAGCTGGTGAGACTCACACACACTCTATGACTGCTGATTTCTAACCTGATTAGATGTAAAGATTGTAATTTTCATATAGAGTGGTAACTCACTGAACCTGCATGTGTGACATGACTACATGCTTAATCCCTGCTCTAAGCTTTGTGTTTGGGAAGCCACACATGACTGCATTGATTCTTCTCCACAGTCATAAACACCATCAGTTTTTTGCGGTTCTTGGCTTCCCGGCTTTTTTTTTTTTTTTTTTTTTTTTCCTTTTTTATATTGATTTTAGTTGCTTAAGGTTTTAACCCCCCTTGAAGGATTTAATTGCGGTTTCGGGCTGTTTCGGCCGGGTTCGGATTCCGCTTGTTCCCGGGTTCTTTTTTTGCCCATTCCTGCCTTTCTTCGGTTTTTTGGGGGGCTTTCTGGCCGGGGTCTTTCTTTCTTTCTTTCTTTCTTTCTTTCTTTCTTTCTTTCCTTTTTTTTTTGTTCCCCCTTGGTTGCCCTTGGCGGTGGCTTCGGTTTTTTTCTTACCTTTTTCTTCCCCAACCTCCTCCTTGTTCTAGACACGGTATACGTGCATGGATGTTCATACTGTTCTGCAGGATGTTCAATCACTTGACTCCACCGGGGATCCAGTGATCTAAGAGAGTGTCTGTGTGATGCTGCTCAGATTGTCC